>NC_056541.1:1338512-1403512 GCF_910596095.1 Thunnus maccoyii | reverse complement strand
AAGTTCCAGCTGTTTGACCTCTGAGGGGTCGTTCACACCTTGAGAGTCATTGAGGTCACATGTTCGTCCTCCTGGGAGTCATGTGATGGTCGACGGGACCTCGCTGACTGGCTGATACCTGGAGGATGTAATTTATTCACTATGTCTGTTTACATCCTGCATTTTTACACTTTGTTGCAATATTTGGCTATTTTTTTGAAATTACTGTTTCCACTCAGTTTTTTATGCACAAATTGCAAATGTGAATAAAAACATGTGGCTAGAAAGACACCTACAGTCATCTCCAGTTGTCTGATGCACACTCCCGTCACCATGACAACCCTGTGCAGAGGAAGATAACGTCTGTACATGGGTTACAATCTGCAATCTTTAAAATTTGACCCAGTTTGGGTCAATAAAGCAGTAAAACAACATCAGGTTAACTTTAGTAATCTGTTATTTTAACCAACACGACGAGCTTTAGCTAAAAACTGTCATAAATGATACACAAGTTATTAACAATCAATAACAAACTGTGACGTGTAAGTTTAATCGTGTCTGTCGTTTCCAGGAATCCTGAAGGCCACAAAGTATCGGGATCGCTGCCTGCAGGTGACGCTGCTGCAGACGAAAACCCAGGGCAGCGAGGACTGTCTCTACCTGAACATCTTCGTTCCTCAGGGACGCAAACGTAGGAAACACACACACACACACACACACACACACACACACACACAGCTACACTGGTGTTTACACAATATCCTGCATGTTACTGAAGCATCTTCATCATAGAATCCAAAAAAAAAAAAAACGACTTTCATCAAACACGTCGTCTTCTTCTGTCCTCATCCTCATGTCAGTACGCCAAATATGAAACTACAGCTAGCTGCCTGTTAGCTTAGCGTAGCATAAAGACTAGACCAGTGTGGATCTGTCCAAAGATAACAAAATCTTCTTCTTCTGTCCTTATAAACGATCCGCTGAGAGCTCGATGTGTCGGGTAAAAACTGTGTTGACTTTGTGTTTGTGGAGAGAAGTTTTGGGGTTTTTGCGCCTGGTGGACACGAGAGGAACTGCAGCTCAACGCGACAAAAACTGTCTTTATTTACAACAAAACAGCACAACAACAGTCAAACAAATACAGTTCACCTCAATAAAAAAAAAAGTCTTTTTAGCTCTTTTGTTCTTCACATCTTTCATTAAGGATCAATAAAATCAATCAATCAATAAAAGCTGGAGCAGTGCGGTTAGTTCCATAATTACTTTAAGCAATTATTTTAGTTATTTTTTTTTTTAGCAATTTCACAACAAGTCTTCAAATTAATATTAAATAAGCAGATCTGTGGTTTGATCATGTGACTCCAGAACGACACATAGCGTCTCCATCAGCAGGACGACATCATCAACACGTCACTGTTAATCAATAATGATGATTGATTGATGACGTGGCAGCGCTGTGGTTCAGGTCTTGTTTGGGTTAAAATCATCACTCTGTTCATGTTAGAGAAACATGTGGTGGAGTTAAAGTTACTACCTCCTTAAAGTTAGGCCACCTTCGTCGTCATGGCAACAATAATAACCACGAGGTTAAAGGTTAGGGGACGATCGTAGTTACGCTTTGTCCCGATTCGCGGTTGGAAACAGCCTCCATCCATCCATCCAATCATCCTCCTCTGACACATATATCTACAGTACTGTATATATATATATATATATATATATATATATACAGTACTGTATAAACATCATCTGAGCTGCACCGCTGCTCCGACACATCGCCGCGCTGTGAAGCCAGTTTGACTTTAATTATAACTTCCTGTTCGTCATGTGATGGAACATGAGCAGCTGTAAAACAGTGAATAAATGATTAATTTTATTATCACGATTTGATCCATTCCGTTCAATAACATTTGGAAAGTAAAACAGCTGCATGATTTTAAATTATTTTATCTCATTGAAGTGAACGAGGAGCCGACAGGAAGTCAGCCAGTTAGCAGAAGTCTCTACTGAGCATGCTCAATGGGCCTGTGGAAGCGTGAGCAGCATCCAAGTCGTTTCTTTATATTCTGGCTTCATGCGTCACTGAGCAGCTTTCACAGGAACAAACAGACGCCATCTTTGATTACTAAATCTGTTGTGCTCATTAAAGTGAACTGAAGTGATTTAAAGGATCTGGAGCCAGATTTAGATTTGTGGATGTGATGTTTACAGCAGCTGAATAATAATCATAATAATATTTACGTCCATCGCATCCAGACGCCATGATGTCAGAATGAACCCTCCAGCTTCCTGCTCTCTCTCTCTCTCTCTCTCTCTCTCTCTCTCTCTCTCGCCGTCTGTCAGTGTCCACTAACCTCCCGGTGATGGTGTATCTGTTCGGCGGCGCCTTCCTGTTGGGGGCGTCCAACGACGTGGCGATCCTCGGAGACTCGCTCTATGACGGGAAGGAGATGGCGGACAGGGGCGGAGTCATCGTCGTCACGGTGAACTACAGAGTCGGCACGATGGGTTTCCTCAGCACCGGAGACGACCGACTGCCAGGTCTGATCCAAAACGCCACCGATACGTAAACTATTGATCTTCTATTGATTCTTCTTCACACGACACACAGTAGAGGAGCCGAAATATAAATTAACATCACATGGAAATACTCAAGTAAAGTACGAGAACCTCAAAACTGTACTGAAGTACTTGAGTAAATGTACTCAGTTACTTTCCACCATTAACCTCCATATCCAGTCTAACCAGTGCTGAGTTTATCTGTGGTTCAGTGTTTTAGCGTTTAGTTAGCGTTTAGTTAGCGTTTAGTTAGCGTCACTGTTTAAATTGTGTCTGATCCTCCATCCATCAGCACACTGGTTCATGTTTTTAGGGTCAAACTGGTGTGTTTGGTGCCTGCTGGTGATTTCCCAGCATGCATGTGTGTATGTTTGTTGTCTTATCAGTGTATTAGCAGAGAACCTGCGGCTGTTAGCTCAGCTGCTAAACGCTCCTTTGATGTGACCAGTTGGACAAAATCCACTCGTTCTGCTCGGTGTTTCTCGGTGGGTCTGTTGGGGGAAACAGATAGTGGAGGTTAACGTGTTGTTCAGGTGTGATCTGATATGTTGACGGGCCTGTAGCAGCCAGTACAAACAGAACAGGGCAGGGGGGGCGTCCAGTATACCAGTATGACCCCGTATGAACCCTTCAGTACGTAGCGGCCAGATGATCCACAAACCTGTTCACAGAAGATTTAGACTTTTAAACATTTGACTCGGCATTTTGAGTCGATTTTCTAATCAGCTCAGAGGATTTTTGGCTAGCAGTGCTAACTGTCTGCAAGCTAACGTTAAACAAAGTATGCTAGCAGACGCATATTTGTTGAGCAGCGTTCTTATTTGAGTTCAGAGTTAATTTGGTTGTTTGTTGGGATCCTGAAGAGATTCATTTTTGTTATGAAATGACATATAAAGTCTCTTGATGCATTTGAAACTGTGGATTAGTCTCCGAGCACATTCATGTGTAAAACACTGTCAGAGTCAGAGATTCATATCATGCAACAGCAGGTCTATGAATCCTGGACGACCTCCACAGACCGTTGACGTTGACATATACTTCACAAGCGTGGGGTATGATTAATCAACCGAGAGGATTTTAGAGTAATTTATGAAATAAAAAGTCGTCTCCTGACGTCCTGCTGAGCTCAGCGACAGGAAACACTGACCAGGTGACGACTTTTACCTCTCAGGTAACTACGGTCTGTGGGATCAGCACGCCGCCATCTCTTGGGTCCGCAGGAACATCCAGGCCTTCGGAGGGAATCCAGACAATATCACCATCTTCGGCCAATCAGCCGGAGCCGCCAGCGTCAGCTTCCAGGTCAGAGAATAAACACAGCTGCCGACAGAAAGCTCAGGAAGACACTTTATTTAAAAAAACACAGCTGCATGAGTTTAGATCTGTATCGACCTGCTCAGGACCTTCTGTTGACCTTTGACCTCTGCTGCACTTTATTCACCATCACAGACAGAAGAATAAAAACAAAGAAACACAAATCACACTGAAGCTAACAGCTATGAAGCCTGTTTCATTATCAATAACAGCAGGTTACACTGACGTTAGCTTACACGCTAACTCATTTTAGCTCACTCCTCATTTAATGTATGGAAGCCCACTCACGCCGAGAAAAGAAAGAAAATATGAAATGAAACGTAACGAGTGATGAAGCAAAATCATTCACTGTAAATCAAAATTATTGTAAGACAATATTTTGGCTTTAAGTCAAAGTTACTATGAGATATTAAGTCAAAATGATTCGGTGTGTATGGAAGTCTATTTCTGCCAGGAAAGAATAAAACAGATTAAATGTTAAGAATGACAAAAATAGTAAACTATATTTAAAAGTCAAACTTTTTGACTTACTGAGTGAAAGTAATGAGATTTCCTCACATTGAATCTTTTTTTCTTTTTTGGTGCAAAAGTTAAATAATTATTACTTAGTATTTCATAATTTTAACTTAAATTATTAAATCAAGTCACATTTATGAGCTATGTACAGTATGTCTTACATTTTGTTTAGTCTAATTCAAACTTATGGGAATTATGAGATTTAATTTTGTTTTACTGTCTTGACTCTTTATTGATAAATATACATAAAGATACTATTTGTACGTATATATGTAACCGTAATATAGTACTTCCTTTTTAAAAAAAGTCTTCTTTGTTCTATTTTATTGCCAATTTTATTATTTTATTCTATACTAATTTAAAATATTTTAATATTTGTTAATGCATTCTGCTCTGACTGCAGTTCACTGTGAAATCCTTCGTTATATAACGACAATAACACTGAACTATGAACCATTAAATAAATTCATAAATTTGACAGACTTTTGACAGTTACTAAGTCTTTCTAACTAATTAATTTTGATTCACATAATATCTAAAATTTGCTTTATTATGTAATACTCTTAAATTTAGCATTTCATCATTTTGTTTCCTTTTTTCTGGCGGAAATGAGCTTCCATACAAAGAGTAGTCGGCTGGAGGGATCGATCAGGTATAGAGAGAGACCTGAATGCATCTCATCATGTATTGATCTTTGTCCTCAGATGCTGTCGCCCCACAGTAAAGGATTATTCCGCAGAGCGATCACGCAGGGCGGGACGGCCCTCAGTCCCTGGGCTCTGCAGAGGAAACCGATGGCTCTCACCAAGAAGGTCCACCGACCACTCCACTCAAGTTATTTATTTATTTATTTATCGATAGACGCATTTTAGTCTCTTTAGCATTCATCTTAATTCACTTTTAAATAGAGGCTCGGTGGATTGCATACAACACTTCGAAGGGTTGTAGAATTTTCTAATCTTGATCTGAAATAATCTATTAATTGTTCGTCAGTTATAAAAAGCAAAGACGCCAACCATGGATGAGTGAATTTCCATCTATCTTAGAATAATAATTAGAGACTCTCAGACATGAAAGTCTACGTCGTGTTTACAAGTTTAAGTTGTTTAATTATGAAAAAATAGGCGGAATTTTGCAGATTTTGTCATTTTATGGATGAAATGAACGAAGCAGGAAGGCAGAGACAATATAACAATATAAACTAAAGGTAACTCTGCTGCACTTCAACACATTTACATCAACTTACAAATGTAATAAAACACAGCTACGTTATTGATTCTGCTCGTTGATCTTTAACGATTCCTGCGTGATAAACTGTTGAATGGAAAGCAGCTCCTCATACTGGTCTAACTTTAGTCAACTGGTTTATCTTGACCATCAACCTGACTTTTCTTGTTTTAAAGGTTGTTTTTGTTTCTGCAGGTTGCGCGGAAGGTCGGCTGTTGGAGAACTAACGAGGACGAGATGCTGACGTGTCTGAAGATGTCGGACCCGGTCGGTCTCACCATGGCTGGAAAGCTCGACATAATGCTGATTCTGGGCAAAGGTCAGCACACCTGATCCTGAAAAAACATGTCTTTATTCACTGAAACATGACTCTTCACTCTCTCTTAACTATGATTAAAGCTGCATTAAGACGTTTCTGACCACCAGAGGGCAGAATTTAGACCCAAAACTTGCTTCCAGCCCACCGGTGTTTTTGCAGTGAGCTGTTGATTCTCAGTGGGATCAGCATGAAACACCAGCAGCTTTTATAAAAGTTAATAATAAAACCACGACCACAGTAAAGTAACCCGTCAGTCAGTTTTTTTTTACTGTGTTTTGACTGAAACATGCTGAAATTATTGGGAACATTTGGCCCCATATAAAGAACATTTTCGTCTCCTAAACATCTCAGACTTTTCTCTGTGAGGTCTGTTTGTGCAACTGTTTCAACAAACTCTCTTAATGTCACAAACTTGTAGTAAATCTCCAGTTTCAGCCTGATGAACGTCACTTGTTCACGAGGAGCTGAACGTTCCTGAGATTTCATCATCAGCATCATTTACGCCCCTAAAACATCCATATAAGGAGACCTGTTCTGGTCTGTTTCATTCACAAAATGTTCCCAAAGAGTGAAAAGAAGAACTGGTTACTTCCCCTGCCATCATTAATAACATTTGGATGCTGTAAAATGGGTGAAAAGACCGCAACCGAGAACTAAAGCTGTACAGACGTGAACCTTTGTAGATCAGGGACTAGCTAAGGTCCGTCCTCTCTGCAGGTGTCATCATGGATCTTCTTGAATTCTCTCCGGTGATTGACGGTGATTTTGTCCCGGACGAGCCCGGTCGGTTGTTCCACAATGCAGCTCAGTTTGATTACCTGGCCGGCGTCAACAGCATGGACGGACACATTTTCGCCGGTGTCGACGTTCCTTCCATCAATAGGAACAAGGCCAACACCACTGTGTGAGTACTGAAACACTACAGGATGTTCACTCTGAAAACACAATGTTTTTTTTTTGCAATGCAGTGCAAAAAAGCCAAGAATTTTATGTGATTCCACTGCTAGCAAACACAGCTCTGGATCTGGCATCTGGAGTCCCACAAGGCACAGTTCTGGGTCCTCTGCTTCATAATCTTTATGTGTTACCACACATAATCACAAATCATCATACAAGCTTAATATTGACATTCGTCACTATGCAGATGACACCCAATTCTATATAATTCTTGATCTGGATGATTTCAGCCCCTTTAACTGAATGAATCCTAGTTATTGGTCCAATATTGTGTCTTTGCTCTTAGACACAAACTATGGTCTCCATCCCACACCGAGGATACTAAAAGTTTTAACCGTCAGTGAAATCCTTTTCTTCTCTTTCTTCCGGAGAGTCAGATGTTCCTCTCTCATGTCAGTACGCCAAATATGAAACTACAGCTATCAGTCTGTTAGCTTAGCTTAGCATAAAGACTAGACCAGGGGAAAACAGCCAGCATGGCTCTGTCCAAAGATAACAAAATCCACCTGCCAGCTTCTCGAAATCTCACTGATTAACATGTTATATCTGTTTTGTTCAGTCTGTACAAAAACTAAAGTGTAAAAATGACATGTTGTGGTTTTACGGAGGTTATGTGTCAGTACTTCTTGGCCCGGGAGAGGTGGTTTTCTGAGGCCAGATGCATAAAATTGTAGATTCGGGACTAAAACTGTGTGTACACACAAAGCCAGAAATATATAGACGCATTCTTTTTGTCATATTTATAAAGCCGTGCGTACACATGGTTGATTTATACATCTCAGGCATTGTGGAACTGGGTGTATGAGCCACATTTCTACTCCTACAATGAGCCATAAATGGATGAAGACGCCCTGAACCAGCTGTTTTCATATCAATAGGCCACCTGCTCCACCAGTCTGTACACCTGTCAGTGAAACAAATGGCAAACAGAAGTGCAGTTTCAACGACTGTGCAGTTCTTTATAGCTTCTATATCTTTAATTCATCACATCGTCAGTAATGATGTCTCAGAAATGTAATCAATGATTAGTTATTAGTTCATATCTAAACCAGATTTACAAGGTGTGTCACAACTAAAGAATAAATAAAAATAATATTAAAAGCTAAATAAATAAAAAGAGCTCAGGTGAGAATGGGCGGATCCACGCCGTGGAAGCAGGCGGAGGATTGGATCTACTCTACGGACACATTTATTAATATGGAGGAAAATCGTTGACGGCAGGCTCTCCGTAGTGATGACAGGATGTTTCTGGTGTTCTCCTCAGAGCGCAGGTGAAGGGTCTGCTGGCCGGCTTGACTAAAGAGAAGTCGAACTCCCCTGTTATCACCTCCGCCTACAACGTTTACTCCGCCAACTGGGACTCGATTCCAGACCCGGCGATGATGAAGAAGACGGTGGCCGACATAGAGACCGACTTCCTGTTCCTGGTCCCGACTCAGGTCGCCCTCCGACTCCACGCCAACAACACC
This sequence comes from Thunnus maccoyii, assembly GCF_910596095.1. Classification (NCBI taxonomy): domain Eukaryota; kingdom Metazoa; phylum Chordata; class Actinopteri; order Scombriformes; family Scombridae; genus Thunnus; species Thunnus maccoyii. The sequence goes on along the minus strand of NC_056541.1, from coordinate 1,395,172 downwards.
AGGTCAGCTCTGACGTGCTCACAGTGGTAATGTTAGCATGTTGATGTTAGCATGTTGATGTTCACCAAGCTCTCCAGGAAAATGCGATTTAGTGATTGCAATTATTAATGCAAATTAAAGAAATCTCTGCTACTATATTTTTATATTAATGTATTTATTTTAATGGAATTATTGACTTATTTTATTTGGTGCTAATGTTAGCCTGAAAGTGTATTTAATAAAGGCTTGTAAATGGAACTCTAGTACAGTATTTTCTGTTTTATAGAACTTTGAGTCCTCATGGTTCTCATGTTCAGAAAATACATTAAACATTAGCACTGAAATATAGTTGTTTATGTGATATGCAGGATGCTTTTTATCCAAGGGAGTCATTACATATGACTCTTCACTGGTAATAGTTTTCAAGAAAGTGCATTATTCTCCTTTGCTTGCAGTTTTTCTCAATTCCTGCAATTTTACCACATAAAGAGACATAATTTTGGAGAAGAGCCGCTGCAAAATCAAACCTTGTTGGCCGTAATAACCACAAAAAAAACAACAACTGTGAAATCTTGGAGGGACTTGTTAGCACGCTAACATTAGCTAATTAGTAATAATGATGTTGTTTGTCCCTCAGTGGAGCCCGTACCTACTCCTACCTGTTCAACATGAACACTCGTATCCCAGGATTCCCTCGCTGGGTGGAGGCGGAGCACGCTGAGGAATTGCAGTACCTGTTCGGTAAACCCTTCTCTACCCCGGTGGCCTACTTCCCCCGACACCGAGACCTGTCCGGCTACATGATCGCATACTGGACCAATTTCGCCAGGACCGGGTACGCTCCCATCATGCACTGCAAACACCAAACACTCAGTCCAGCACACCCCAGTATACCCAGGTCTGCCTCTAACCACTAAGTACTGGTCTGAACTGGCCTTTATGGTTCACAAAAGCCCAATTCAGTTAACCAGAGGAACTAATCTGAGGAACTAAACTGGGAACTGAAAGTGTCTGTTGTGCATCCTGACTGTGTTTCCACCACATCTGAGGAACCAGGTAGATCCTGCAGATTAGACTCATGAGGAATTAAAAACTGAAACTCAGCATCCACGCATGAAGAAACAACAACACAGGACTGTCCTGTTGTTCTTTGTATTTACTGCTGCAGGAGTTGGATGTAATCAATGAATGAAAAGCAGAAATGCAGCGAGTCTCCACAGTAAATCATCTGCTGAGTGTTTGATGGTTTTATTTCTGCTTTAAAACCAAACGACATGAAACAATCACTCTTTCACCGGCTTTGTTCTCGCTACCGCCGCTCCCTCTCCTTACTTACCAGTCACTGTACAAATAGAAAACAATCAAGCTGTAGTTAATATATACAGTCTATCAACATTTCATGGCAAGCATCAGGGTAAAATACATTTGCAGTCCCGGATTCTCAGCTGTTCTGTTCAGTTAAGCAATTTCACTTAATATGGGAAGATTATAATTTTCCTCAACTTCCCCAAACAAATACCAGCAGTCATAGTAAGTCATTATAAAATCTAGTGATGAGGACCAACTAAGCACCTCCCACTGACACACCTGTTCCTCCTTCCTCACCTGTCTCACCTGTCATCCAGTAATCCACTTGATCCCCTGGATCCTAAAGTCCGACCTGCTACACTTGTTTGAAGCAGCCACACTGTCTATGTTTGACTCCACCCCCTTCCGTTCCTGTACTTTTAGACCCCCCCCCCCTAATGTTGCTTTGGTCCAGTGTCCAATGTAAACTGGTCTGAATTGGTTTGATCCGATCTAAACTGCCTCTTCTCCTCCTCCAGTGATCCCAGTAAAGGCGACAGTAGAGTCCCAGTTTCGTGGCCCCCTTTCACCACAACACAGCAACCCTACCTGACTATCAACCACAGGATCAAGAAGTCCTCTGTCAGGTACTCTACTGCGTTCTACTGTCCTCTACTGCGTTCTACTGTCCTCTACTGCGTTCTACTGTTATTCTACTGTGACTCTACTACGTTCCACTGTCCTCTACTGCGTTCTACTGTTATTCTACTGTGACTCTACTACGTTCCACTGTCCTCTACTGCGTTCTACTGTCCTCTACTGCGTTCTACTGCTATTCTACTTTGACTCTACTGCGTTCTACTGTCCTCTACTGCGTTCTACTGCTATTCTACTTTGACTCTACTGCGTTCTACTGTCCTCTACTGCGTTCTACTGTTATTCTACTGTGACTCTACTACGTTCCACTGTCCTCTACTGCGTTCTACTGTCCTCTACTGCGTTCTACTGTTATTCTACTTTGACTCTACTGCGTTCTACTGTCCTCTACTGCGTTCTACTGTTATTCTACTGTGACTCTACTGCGTTCTACTGTCCTCTACTGCGTTCTACTGTTATTCTACTGTGACTCTACTGCGTTCTACTGTCCTCTACTGCGTTCTACTGTTATTCTACTGTGACTCTACTGCGTTCTACTGTCCTCTACTGCGTTCTACTGTTATTCTACTTTGACTCTACTGCGTTCTACTGTCCTCTACTGCGTTCTACTGTTATTCTACTGTGACTCTACTACGTTCCACTGTCCTCTACTGCGTTCTACTGTCCTCTACTGCGTTCTACTGCTATTCTACTTTGACTCTACTGCGTTCTACTGTCCTCTACTGCGTTCTACTGTTATTCTACTGTGACTCTACTACGTTCCACTGTCCTCTACTGCGTTCTACTGTCCTCTACTGCGTTCTACTGCTATTCTACTTTGACTCTACTGCGTTCTACTGTCCTCTACTGCGTTCTACTGCTATTCTACTTTGACTCTACTGCGTTCTACTGTCCTCTACTGCGTTCTACTGTTATTCTACTGTGACTCTACTACGTTCCACTGTCCTCTACTGCGTTCTACTGTCCTCTACTGCGTTCTACTGTTATTCTACTTTGACTCTACTGCGTTCTACTGTCCTCTACTGCGTTCTACTGTTATTCTACTGTGACTCTACTGCGTTCTACTGTCCTCTACTGCGTTCTACTGTTATTCTACTGTGACTCTACTGCGTTCTACTGTCCTCTACTGCGTTCTACTGTTATTCTACTGTGACTCTACTGCGTTCTACTGTCCTCTACTGCGTTCTACTGTTATTCTACTTTGACTCTACTGCGTTCTACTGTCCTCTACTGCGTTCTACTGTTATTCTACTGTGACTCTACTACGTTCCACTGTCCTCTACTGCGTTCTACTGTCCTCTACTGCGTTCTACTGCTATTCTACTTTGACTCTACTGCGTTCTACTGTCCTCTACTGCGTTCTACTGTTATTCTACTGTGACTCTACTACGTTCCACTGTCCTCTACTGCATTCTACTGTCCTCTACTGCGTTCTACTGCTATTCTACTTTGACTCTACTGCGTTCTACTGTCCTCTACTGCGTTCTACTGTTATTCTACTGTGACTCTACTACGTTCCACTGTCCTCTACTGCGTTCTACTGTCCTCTACTGCGTTCTACTGTTATTCTACTTTGACTCTACTGCGTTCTACTGTCCTCTACTGCGTTCTACTGTTATTCTACTGTGACTCTACTACGTTCCACTGTCCTCTACTGCGTTCTACTGTTATTCTACTGTGACTCTACTACGTTCCACTGTCCTCTACTGCGTTCTACTGTTATTCTACTGTGACTCTACTACGTTCCACTGTCCTCTACTGCGTTCTACTGTTATTCTACTGTGACTCTACTACGTTCCACTGTCCTCTACTGCGTTCTACTGTTATTCTACTTTGACTCTACTACGTTCCACTGTCCTCTACTGCGTTCTACTGTTATTCTACTTTGACTCTACTACGTTCCACTGTCCTCTACTGCGTTCTACTGTTATTCTACTTTGACTCTACTACGTTCCACTGTCCTCTACTGCGTTCTACTGTTATTCTACTTTGACTCTACTATGTTCCACTACTGTGACTGTTGTGTTTTACTTTGTTCTAGTTTACTCTACTGTGATTCTACTGTGTCCCAGTTTAGTGTTTTAGTTTCTTAGTTTCTGCACTTCATTCTACCAGCCGTCTTCTCCTCTTTGGTTCATTATTCTATTGTATTCTATTGTATTTTATTGAGGTGAAAACAGATGAAGGCAGATGAGGATTCAGGCATTAAATCTGATGTTTGGTCTCTCCAGGTACGACCTGAGAGCGGAGTACGTCACCTACTGGACCTCCACCTACAGCGGCCAGCTGTGAGGAAAGAGAGAAGAAGAAGAAGAGGATGGAGAGATGAGAGAAGAAGAAGAAATCTGATCCAACAGTTTAAACGGTCTGATTTAACCTGCTGCTGTTTATGTTTCTGCCTCTCTGATAATCACAAACTCCTGTCTATGAGTGTTTGATGGATTATTAACAGTAGAAGAAGAATGAGGATTACAGGACAGAAATAAATAAATATATATAATCTGTTTGACTTCAGCAGGTCAGTCAGGAAGCTCTTCTCTTGGGTCATAAATAAAGATGAAATCTGCTCTCGTGGTCGTTTTATTTCTCCTCTGGACACAAACTGATGTCTGGTAACTTTTTTGTTTTTTGTTACAAAAAGGTGTTTCCATGTGTTGTTCAGCTCCAACATGTACGGATGGATTTGAGAAGTTGACATTTGGAGTAAAGAAGGAGAAAAAGAAGTGAAATCCTGCTACTATAGTTTGTTTACGTAGCCTCCGGAGCCGGAGGAAGCTTCCTGAAGCTGACCAATCAGAACAGAGTGGGCTCATCAGGAGGCGGGGCCTTAAAGAGACAGGAGCTAAAACGGCCTGTTTCAGACAGAGGCTGAACTGAGGGGCTGCATAAAGGAGATAAATAAGAAGTTTTTAAAGGTTCTATACGTAGAATTGTGAAGCAATTAACATGTATAGTTGTTTTTTATGGCCAGTGAGTGGACGGGTAGTGATATGATGTAGAAAAATGAGACCTTCCCCGACCTTCTCAGTTGTCTGTAGCGGTCTGTGGACTGATTTCTATGTGAAAGACTTTCTGTGAAAATCTAAAGGATGTGATGTTCTTGCGCGCTCCTGAGTGCCTTGCCCCTCTAACGCTAATGTCAACAAACGACCGCCATTACAACCCAACAAAAACGGTGCTATCTGACTAGAAACACCTTGCAGATATTAGCTCTCCAGCTAATGAAGCAGCTAGCTGCCTCCATCAACCACAGTTAAAACATCATTTCCTCAACAATGGAGCAGAAAACGAGCTCTAGAGCGACAGCAGAACATAGTCAACCCTTTTGTTTTTCTGTTTGTGGTCCACACGTGGTAATAAGAGCTTATTACCATCTTTCACAACAAAACCGCAGCTTGTTGCTCACTAGGCCGCAGCTCACTGGGTCTACAGGTGTTTAGTCAACATGGTTGGTTTGCAGGTTGAATCAGGTTCGGGTGGTTGATTAACACATATTTTTTTTGCGAGTGTGTGTGTGGCTCTCACCAGTCAGCAGCCACAGTGCAGCTGGAGACTGTGTGTGTGTGAACATGCACATGTACATATAGGGGGGGGGGGGATTAAGACTTACTGAGAGTCAGAGATGCTTTGCTGAAACATGGTGCAAAACACAATGATAGAGATCTTTTATGTAATTATGAGAAGTGTAAGCAATAGTCTCACTCTCCAAGCATCAGTATGTTGACTGCAGCTCATTTAACGGCCACAGATGTCACTAACGAGAAGGAATTTAATGATTGTCACCAACAGAACCTTTTACTGGAAATCATGTAAAGATGTTCCAGTAGAGCCCCAGAACATAAACACATAAATATAGACCTGAGAATGTGCAGAATATGTGTCCTATAATAAGAATAATAAGACAGATCTGTAGAGTTTGGGATATTTTACAGTGTGAATATAAACTTGTCAGCAACAACTCTCTGTGGTCAGACCACAGATACGCTGATACTGAGGTCTGGAAGGAGATGAAGATGTGTTATACTTGTTAACTTTGCCAATTCAATTTACATAAAAACATATTATCTTTATTAAATATGATGCCTCGTTACAGATAAGACAAACTTCACCATGTTAATGTGTTCACAATAATAATTCTATAGTATAATATAAATAACACAGTATTTCAACCAAGTGATGACACCACAAAATTCACATCTGAAGCATAAAATCACAGTCCAATTCAAGATAAGTGTACAGATCAATACTGGGCATGCTCAGTGTCACAGGAGATGTGCTCCTGATATAACGCTACAGATGGAAGAAAATTCATTCTTCCTAAACGTTTCCATGACAACAATTATCAATTAATGACTTCCACCTGCTCAGGAAGTTGCACATTTTCGGTGATTTTCACTCATTTGTATTTGGCAACTTGTTTTTACATATTTCAACTAAACTCTGAACTCACGTGGCAGGACAGGACTTTAACTTGTGATGGTGTATTTTTACATTGTACTATATGTATTTTAGGATTCAAAGACTTCCTCTTACTGAGAATAACAGAGTCATAATGTACCAAGAGCCTCCGACATGGCCACCAGGGGGGGGGGGGCAGGATGCATAATGGGTTTTTTGGTGAAGATCAACAGCTAATCAGCACATCAAGGACAAGGTGGCAGGCAGGTGGAGTTGAAAAAAAGGAAAGGTAAAGTGAAAATTAGTGATCGGAAAAGGAGAAAATAATTTGAATTTGCATAAAAGTCTGACATGAAGGAAGGAAGAATGATACTGAAAGAGGAGGATCACACAACCGGTTAGTTCTGCATTAGACATTGCAACAGAGTGTGAAGGCAGGAAGCTGCGATGACACACTCAACGTTTTTCTGCTTCACACTGATACCACAGAGAGAGAGAGGGAGGAAAGAAAAGAGGAGGTGAACGACAGCAGAAAGAGAGGGGAGGGTGAGACTTTTCGGACAGTCGAGCGAGTTCAGAAAGAAAAAGAGGAGAAAAGGAGACGAGACGAAAGGAGGTGAAAGGAGACAAGAAGAGGAGGAGGAGAGAAAGGAGAAGTTGAAGTTTGAAGTTCTTTAAACAAAAGAATCAAACACGTCGCAGAGGAAAAACAGAGGAGGTGAAGAAGAGCGAAAAGAGGAAGAGAAGGACCGGGAGAGAGAGGAGAAGAAGAGGAGGAATAATAACTGAACACTGACAAGAAGAGGAGGCAAGAGGAGTGAGACGTTAAACAGAAGAGGAAGCAGAAGGGCTGAGAGGAGAGGAGGAGGAGAGGGAGAGAGGAAGAGAAGAGTAGAAGGAGAGGCGAGAGGAAGAGGAGAGTAGAAGGAGAGGAGAGTAGAAGGAGAGGAGAGGAGGAGGACAGGAGAGGAGGAGGACAGGAGAGGAGGAGGAGGAGGAGCTGCAGTGTCATCATGGAGGAGGACATCAGGAAACAGGGGATGCTTTACCTCCAGCAGCAGAGGTTTGGAAAGGTACAAACACCAACATTAACACTGACACACAACAGAACTAACGCTAACGTTAAGAATACCTGTAACATAACAGTATGAGCGGCAACAGCAACAAGTAACAAGAGCAATAACAACAATAACAGTAACAGTTACGTAGCAGTAGCAGTGATATAACAGTAACAGTGACAATAAAATAGCAGTAACATAACAGTAACAGTAATACAGCTGTGACATAATAGTAACAGTAACGTAACAGTAACATAGCAGTAACATAATAGTAACCGTAACAATAAAATAGCAGTAACGTAGCAGTAACAGTAATGTAACAGTAACAGTGACAGTAACGTAGCAGTAACAGTAATATATAGTAACAGTAACAATAAAATAGCAGTAACGTAAAAGTGACAGTAACGTAGAAGTAACAGTAATATAATAGTAACAGTAACAGTGACAGTAACGTAGCAGTAACAGTAACATAATAGTAACAGTAACAATAAAATAGCAGTAACGTAAAAGTGACAGTAACGTAGAAGTAACAGTAATATATAGTAACAGTAACAGTAACAATAAAATAGCAGTAACGTAACAGTGACAGTAGCGTAGCAGTAACAGTAATAAAATAGTAACAGTAACAGTAACGTAGCAGTAACAGTAATATAATAGTAACAGTGACAGTAACATAGCAGTAATAGTAATATAATAGTAACAGTGACGGTAACATAGCAGTAACAGAAATATAATAGTAACAGTAACAGTAACATAGCAGTAACAGTAATATAATAGTAACAGTAACAGATATGTAGCAGTAACAGTAATATAGTAGTAACAGTAATATGATAGTAACAGTAACGTAACAGTAACAGTAATATAATAGTAACAGTAACAGATATGTAGCAGTAACAGTAATATAGTAGTAACAGTAATATAATAGTAACAGTAACAGATATGTAGCAGTAACAGTAATATAGTAGTAACAGTAATATGATAGTAACAGTAACGTAACAGTAACAGTAATATAATAGTAACAGTAACAGATATGTAGCAGTAACAGTAATATAGTAGTAACAGTAATATAATAGTAACAGTAACAGATATGTAGCAGTAACAGTAATATAGTAGTAACAGTAATATGATAGTAACAGTAGCGTAGCAGTAACAGTAATATAATAGTTACAGTAACAGAAATGTAGCAGTAACAGTAATATAGTAGTAACAGTAATATGATAGTAACAGTAATAGCAGTAACAGTAATATGATAGTAACAGTAACGTAGCAGTAACAGTAATATGATAGTAACAGTAGCGTAGCAGTAACAGTAATATAGTAGTAACAGTAACAGAAATGTAGCAGTAACAGTAATATGATAGTAACAGTAACGTAGCAGTAACAGTAATATAATAGTAACAGTAATATGATAGTAACAGTAACGTAGCAGCAACAGTGATATGATAGTAACAGTAATATGATAGTAACAGTAACGTAGCAGTAACAGTAATATGATAGTAACAGTAATATGATAGTAACAGTAACGTAGCAGTAACAGTAATATGATAGTAACAGTATCGTAGCAGTAACAGTAATATAATAGTAACAGTAATATGATAGTAACAGTAACGTAGCAGCAACAGTAATATGATAGTAACAGTAATATGATAGTAACAGTAACGTAGCAGTAACAGTAATATGATAGTAACAGTAATATGATAGTAACAGTAACGTAGCAGTAACAGTAATATGATAGTAACAGTAATATGATAGTAACAGTAACGTAGCAGTAACAGTAATATGATAGTAACAGTAACGTAGCAGTAACAGTAATATGATAGTAACAGTAACGTAGCAGTAACAGTAATATAATAGTAACAGTGATATGATAGTAACAGTAACGTAGCAGTAACAGTAATATAATAGTAACAGTAATATGATAGTAACAGTAACGTAGCAGTAACAGTAATATAATAGTAACAGTAATATGATAGTAACAGTAACGTAGCAGTTACAGTAATATAATAGTAACAGCAATATAATAGTAACAGTAACGTAGCAGTAACAGTAATATAATAGTAACAGTAATATGATAGTAACAGTAACGTAGCAGTAACAGTAATATAATAGTAACAGTAATATGATAGTAACAGTAACGTAGCAGTAACAGTAATATAATAGTAACAGTAATATGATAGTAACAGTGATATGATAGTAACAGTAACGTAGCAGTAACAGTAATATAATAGTAACAGTAATATAATAGTAACAGTGATATGATAGTAACAGTAACGTAGCAGTAACAGTAATATAATAGTAACAGTAATACGATAGTAACAGTAACGTAGCAGTAACAGTAATATAATAGTAACAGTAACGTAGCAGTAACAGTAATATAATAGTAACAGTAATATGATAGTAACAGTAACGTAGCAGTAACAGTAATATAATAGTAACAGTAATATGATAGTAACAGTGATATGATAGTAACAGTAACGTAGCAGTAACAGTAATATAATAGTAACAGTAATATAATAGTAACAGTGATATGATAGTAACAGTAACGTAGCAGTAACAGTAATATAATAGTAACAGTAATATGATAGTAACAGTAACGTAGCAGTAACAGTAATATAATAGTAACAGTAACGTAGCAGTAACAGTAATATAATAGTAAGAGTGATATGATAGTAACAGTAACGTAGCAGTAACAGTAATATGATAGTAACAGTGATATGATAGTAACAGTAACGTAGCAGTAACAGTAATATAATAGTAACAGTAATATGATAGTAACAGTAACGTAGCAGTAACAGTAATATAGTAGTAACAGTGATATGATAGTAACAGTGATATGATAGTAACAGTAACGTAGCAGTAACAGTAATATAATAGTAACAGTGATATGATAGTAACAGTAACGTAGCAGTAACAGTAATATAGTAGTAACAGTAACAGTAACATAGCAGTAACAGTAATATAATAGTAACAGTAATATGATAGTAACAGTAACGTAGCAGTAACAGTAATATAATAGTAACAGTAATATGATAGTAACAGTAACGTAGCAGTAACAGTAATATAATAGTAACAGTAATATGATAGTAACAGTGATATGATAGTAACAGTAATATGATAGTAACAGTGATATGATAGTAACAGTAACGTAGCAGTAACAGTAATATGATAGTAACAGTAACGTAGCAGTAACAGTGATATGATAGTAACAGTAACGTGGCAGTAACAGTAATATAGTAGTAACAGTAACAGTAACATAGCAGTAACAGTAATATAATAGTAACAGTAATATGATAGTAACAGTAACGTAGCAGTAACAGTAATATAATAGTAACAGTAATATGATAGTAACAGTAACGTAGCAGTAACAGTAATATAATAGTAACAGTAATATGATAGTAACAGTAACGTAGCAGTAACAGTAATATAATAGTAACAGTAATATGATAGTAACAGTGATATGATAGTAACAGTAACATAGCAGTAAAAGTAATATAATAGTAACAGTGATATGATAGTAACAGTAACGTAGCAGTAACAGTAATATAATAGTAACAGTAATATGATAGTAACAGTAACGTAGCAGTAACAGTAATATAATAGTAACAGTGATATGATAGTAACAGTAACGTAGCAGTAACAGTAATATGATAGTAACAGTAATATGATAGTAACAGTAACGTAGCAGTAACAGTAATATAATAGTAACAGTAATATAATAGTAACAGTAACAGTGACAGTAACGTAGCAGTAACAGTAACATAATAGTAACAGTAACAATAAAATAGCAGTAACGTAAAAGTGACAGTAACGTAGAAGTAACAGTAATATATAGTAACAGTAACAGTAACAATAAAATAGCAGTAACGTAACAGTGACAGTAGCGTAGCAGTAACAGTAATAAAATAGTAACAGTAACAGTAACGTAGCAGTAACAGTAATATAATAGTAACAGTGACAGTAACATAGCAGTAATAGTAATATAATAGTAACAGTGACGGTAACATAGCAGTAACAGAAATATAATAGTAACAGTAACAGTAACATAGCAGTAACAGTAATATAATAGTAACAGTAACAGATATGTAGCAGTAACAGTAATATAGTAGTAACAGTAATATGATAGTAACAGTAACGTAACAGTAACAGTAATATAATAGTAACAGTAACAGATATGTAGCAGTAACAGTAATATAGTAGTAACAGTAATATAATAGTAACAGTAACAGATATGTAGCAGTAACAGTAATATAGTAGTAACAGTAATATGATAGTAACAGTAACGTAACAGTAACAGTAATATAATAGTAACAGTAACAGATATGTAGCAGTAACAGTAATATAGTAGTAACAGTAATATAATAGTAACAGTAACAGATATGTAGCAGTAACAGTAATATAGTAGTAACAGTAATATGATAGTAACAGTAGCGTAGCAGTAACAGTAATATAATAGTTACAGTAACAGAAATGTAGCAGTAACAGTAATATAGTAGTAACAGTAATATGATAGTAACAGTAATAGCAGTAACAGTAATATGATAGTAACAGTAACGTAGCAGTAACAGTAATATGATAGTAACAGTAGCGTAGCAGTAACAGTAATATAGTAGTAACAGTAACAGAAATGTAGCAGTAACAGTAATATGATAGTAACAGTAACGTAGCAGTAACAGTAATATAATAGTAACAGTAATATGATAGTAACAGTAACGTAGCAGCAACAGTGATATGATAGTAACAGTAATATGATAGTAACAGTAACGTAGCAGTAACAGTAATATGATAGTAACAGTAATATGATAGTAACAGTAACGTAGCAGTAACAGTAATATGATAGTAACAGTATCGTAGCAGTAACAGTAATATAATAGTAACAGTAATATGATAGTAACAGTAACGTAGCAGCAACAGTAATATGATAGTAACAGTAATATGATAGTAACAGTAACGTAGCAGTAACAGTAATATGATAGTAACAGTAATATGATAGTAACAGTAACGTAGCAGTAACAGTAATATGATAGTAACAGTAATATGATAGTAACAGTAACGTAGCAGTAACAGTAATATGATAGTAACAGTAACGTAGCAGTAACAGTAATATGATAGTAACAGTAACGTAGCAGTAACAGTAATATAATAGTAACAGTGATATGATAGTAACAGTAACGTAGCAGTAACAGTAATATAATAGTAACAGTAATATGATAGTAACAGTAACGTAGCAGTAACAGTAATATAATAGTAACAGTAATATGATAGTAACAGTAACGTAGCAGTTACAGTAATATAATAGTAACAGCAATATAATAGTAACAGTAACGTAGCAGTAACAGTAATATAATAGTAACAGTAATATGATAGTAACAGTAACGTAGCAGTAACAGTAATATAATAGTAACAGTAATATGATAGTAACAGTAACGTAGCAGTAACAGTAATATAATAGTAACAGTAATATGATAGTAACAGTGATATGATAGTAACAGTAACGTAGCAGTAACAGTAATATAATAGTAACAGTAATATAATAGTAACAGTGATATGATAGTAACAGTAACGTAGCAGTAACAGTAATATAATAGTAACAGTAATACGATAGTAACAGTAACGTAGCAGTAACAGTAATATAATAGTAACAGTAACGTAGCAGTAACAGTAATATAATAGTAACAGTAATATGATAGTAACAGTAACGTAGCAGTAACAGTAATATAATAGTAACAGTAATATGATAGTAACAGTGATATGATAGTAACAGTAACGTAGCAGTAACAGTAATATAATAGTAACAGTAATATAATAGTAACAGTGATATGATAGTAACAGTAACGTAGCAGTAACAGTAATATAATAGTAACAGTAATATGATAGTAACAGTAACGTAGCAGTAACAGTAATATAATAGTAACAGTAACGTAGCAGTAACAGTAATATAATAGTAAGAGTGATATGATAGTAACAGTAACGTAGCAGTAACAGTAATATGATAGTAACAGTGATATGATAGTAACAGTAACGTAGCAGTAACAGTAATATAATAGTAACAGTAATATGATAGTAACAGTAACGTAGCAGTAACAGTAATATAGTAGTAACAGTGATATGATAGTAACAGTGATATGATAGTAACAGTAACGTAGCAGTAACAGTAATATAATAGTAACAGTGATATGATAGTAACAGTAACGTAGCAGTAACAGTAATATAGTAGTAACAGTAACAGTAACATAGCAGTAACAGTAATATAATAGTAACAGTAATATGATAGTAACAGTAACGTAGCAGTAACAGTAATATAATAGTAACAGTAATATGATAGTAACAGTAACGTAGCAGTAACAGTAATATAATAGTAACAGTAATATGATAGTAACAGTGATATGATAGTAACAGTAATATGATAGTAACAGTGATATGATAGTAACAGTAACGTAGCAGTAACAGTAATATGATAGTAACAGTAACGTAGCAGTAACAGTGATATGATAGTAACAGTAACGTGGCAGTAACAGTAATATAGTAGTAACAGTAACAGTAACATAGCAGTAACAGTAATATAATAGTAACAGTAATATGATAGTAACAGTAACGTAGCAGTAACAGTAATATAATAGTAACAGTAATATGATAGTAACAGTAACGTAGCAGTAACAGTAATATAATAGTAACAGTAATATGATAGTAACAGTAACGTAGCAGTAACAGTAATATAATAGTAACAGTAATATGATAGTAACAGTGATATGATAGTAACAGTAACATAGCAGTAAAAGTAATATAATAGTAACAGTGATATGATAGTAACAGTAACGTAGCAGTAACAGTAATATAATAGTAACAGTAATATGATAGTAACAGTAACGTAGCAGTAACAGTAATATAATAGTAACAGTGATATGATAGTAACAGTAACGTAGCAGTAACAGTAATATGATAGTAACAGTAATATGATAGTAACAGTAACGTAGCAGTAACAGTAATATAATAGTAACAGTAATATGATAGTAACAGTAACGTAGCAGTAACAGTAATATAATAGTAACAGTAACGTAGCAGTAACAGTAATATGATAGTAACAGTAATATAATAGTAACAGTAACGTAGCAGTAACAGTAATATAATAGTAACAGTAATATAATAGTAACAGTAACGTAGCAGTAACAGTAATATAATAGTAACAGTAACGTAGCAGTAACAGTAATATAATAGTAACAGTAATATAATAGTAACAGTAATATGATAGTAACAGTAATATAATAGTAACAGTAATATGATAGTAACAGTAATATAATAGTAACAGTAATATAATAGTAACAGTAATATAATAGTAACAGTAATATAATAGTAACAGTAATATGATAGTAACAGTAATATAATAGTAACAGTAATATGATAGTAACAGTAACGTAGCAGTAACAGTAATATAATAGTAACAGTAACGTAGCAGTAACAGTAATATGATAGTAACAGTAATATAATAGTAACAGTAACGTAGCAGTAACAGTAATATGATAGTAACAGTAATATAATAGTAACAGTAACGTAGCAGTAACAGTAATATAATAGTAACAGTAACGTAGCAGTAACAGTAATATAATAGTAACAGTAACGTAGCAGTAACAGTAATATGATAGTAACAGTAATATAATAGTAACAGTAACGTAGCAGTAACAGTAATATAATAGTAACAGTAACGTAGCAGTAACAGTAATATGATAGTAACAGTAACGTAGCAGTAACAGTAATATAATAGTAACAGTAATATGATAGTAACAGTAACGTAGCAGTAACAGTAATATAATAGTAACAGTAACGTAGCAGTAACAGTAATATAATAGTAACAGTGATATGATAGTAACAGTAACGTAGCAGTAACAGTAATATGATAGTAACAGTAACGTAGCAGTAACAGTGATATGATAGTAACAGTAACGTAGCAGTAACAGTAATATGATAGTAACAGTAACGTAGCAGTAACAGTAATATAATAGTAACAGTAATATGATAGTAACAGTAACGTAGCAGTAACAGTAATATAATAGTAACAGTAACGTAGCAGTAACAGTAATATAATAGTAACAGTAACGTAGCAGTAACAGTAATATAATAGTAACAGTAATATAATAGTAACAGTAATATGATAGTAACAGTAATATAATAGTAACAGTAATATGATAGTAACAGTAATATAATAGTAACAGTAATATAATAGTAACAGTAATATAATAGTAACAGTAATATAATAGTAACAGTAATATGATAGTAACAGTAATATAATAGTAACAGTAATATGATAGTAACAGTAACGTAGCAGTAACAGTAATATAATAGTAACAGTAACGTAGCAGTAACAGTAATATGATAGTAACAGTAATATAATAGTAACAGTAACGTAGCAGTAACAGTAATATGATAGTAACAGTAATATAATAGTAACAGTAACGTAGCAGTAACAGTAATATAATAGTAACAGTAACGTAGCAGTAACAGTAATATAATAGTAACAGTAACGTAGCAGTAACAGTAATATAATAGTAACAGTAATATAATAGTAACAGTAACGTAGCAGTAACAGTAATATAATAGTAACAGTAATATAATAGTAACAGTAACGTAGCAGTAACAGTAATATGATAGTAACAGTAACGTAGCAGTAACAGTAATATAATAGTAACAGTAATATGATAGTAACAGTAACGTAGCAGTAACAGTAATATAATAGTAACAGTGATATGATAGTAACAGTAACATAGCAGTAACAGTAATATAATAGTAACAGTAACAGTAAGGTAGCAGTAACAGTTTACCTTGTGAGGCAGCTGGATTCACGAGATCATGCGAGAATCCATCTTGTCTGGCCTCATGTTATGGTCCGTGTCTGAACCACCGGTAGTTTGGACCAATCAGCGTCCTATGAGGATTCTCAAGTTACCTCACGAATCCAGCTGCCTCACAAGGTAAGACGGTGATAGATGTTGATAGACAGATGGTTCATCCAATCACCTGACAAGTAATTTTTGAAAGTGCCTGCCCTTTTCCACATCAGGTTAAGTAATAGTAGCAATAATGTAACAGTAACATAACAAAACATTAACATAACAGTAACTAAACAGTAGGGTAACAGTAACATCATGGTAACAGTAATGTAACAGTAGCAGTAATATAACATTAACATAACAGTAATGAAACAGTAGCATAACAGTAAAGTCATGGTAGCAGTAATGTAACAGTAGCAGTAATGTAACACTAGCAGTAATGTAACAGTTGTGTAACAGTAACGTCATGGTAGCAGTAATGTAACACTAGCAGTAATGTAACAGTGACGTCATGGTAGCAGTAATGTAACACTAGCAGTAATGTAACAGTCACGTCATGGTAGCAGTAAAGTAACAAAACAGTCACGAAACAGTAACATAACTGTACGTAATGTAACAGTAACGGCCTGAATGCATGTTTGCATGTTGCAAAAAGTCGTCTGCAGCAGAATGTGTCCATTATAATCAATAAAGCTGCTGCACTGACCGCAGAAGCCACACTCAACTGCACCGACATCACATTGCTCATTTCTATTTTTATGTAGCAGGTCTGTTTTTTTTCTTTACACAATGCTAAGCCACCCTCTGAAAGCTAAAACCTACACAGAACTGTGTAAAAATTAGTACAATCTGTTTTAAAATGATTAAAATAAATACCTCATTGTACCAGAGGCAATCTGGCACAGTGCAACCTTCTGTTTTTTTGATTGCACATTAAAATAAATCCATCAAATCAATGTGTATTCATGATCCTGTAGTTAAAACTATCAAGTTAATAAATTCAGTACCAGTTTATACAGCCTATGCTTCCATAACTTTGTCTTTTGCAACTTCAAACTTGCTAATGCTTGTTTAACTTGTTTACATTATGAAGCCATATTAGGATAGGAGCACATAAATAAATTCACAGTACACATGTAGACAGGTCTCACTTCTATTTAAGTAACAGTTAACAGCTTAAGTGGCAAATGTTTTATTTTTAAGTATGACTGAACATTGACCCCTAACTTGTGTGTGTGTGTGTGTAATTACTGTGTGTGTGTGTGTGTGTGTGTGTGTGTGTGTGTGTGTAATTATTGTGTGTGTGTGTGTGTGTGTGTGTGTGTGTGTGTGTAATTATTGTGTGTGTGTGTGTGTGTGTGTGTGTGTGTGTGTGTGTGTGTAGAAGTGGAAGCGGGTGTGGTGCGTCCTGTACAGAGAAAGTTCTTGTTCGATTTCCAGACTGGAGTTCTTTGAGTGTAAAGATGGAGGAACTTTGGATAAAAGTGATAAAAATCTGCGCAAACAGCAGGAGCACAAGAAGGTAGAACACAGTCATGCGGACTCTACTGATCTCTACTCTGTTCTACTCTACTGATCTCTACTCTGTTCTACTCTACTGATCTCTACTCTGTTCTACTCTACTGATCTCTACTCTACTGTATCTTGTTCAACTGTGCTGTGCTCTATTGATTTCTACTGTACTGTATCCTGATCTCCTGAACTTTACGGTGGTCTATTCTATTTTATTGTACTCTACTTAAAGCTATAATATGCAACTATTCCACATTAAAATGTCTAAAAACAACTAGACCTATGTTATATATATATGTTGTTGAGTTGTGTACTTACATTATCCCAAATGTTTCCAACAATTTTCAAACCCAGAAAAATCTGTAGTTTTAATCAGGAAATGGTTTGTTTCCTCTATCAGTGAGTGCTTACGCACAAGATGATCAACATTTTATGCGCATGTGTCGGCGTTGTTGTCGTCCGCCAGAAACTCTGTCATAGATTCAGTTTTAAGCCACATTTTTTACAATACTCTTTTTAGATGTTAGTTGTTTTTTAAGTATATCTTTTAACCAGATGGAGAACGTCTGGATCTTAAGTTATCAGAGAAACAAGCTGAGCAAACGTTAGCAGCGACTCGGCTAGCAGCTAGCAGCCTCTCTGGACGTCCTGTGTCCGCCAAATTTATTTATTCAATTTATTTTACGTGAAACTGCTTTATTCAGTGTTTTCACCGCTTTTAATCACCGGGTCTCTTTGTTCTGGGGAGGAGGAGACCTCGGCTCCCAGTAAAAACATCCTGAACGGTGAACAACTCCCATGATGCCACACTACTTCACGACATCATCAAACTCCGTCTCTTGTTATTGTTTTGACTGAGAGACCTCTAGCGGCAGAAATGACATATTATGCGTATATATTCTATATATATGTTATACTTTGCTCTACTTTTCTGTTCTACTGTGCTGCACCGTGATTTACTATCATGTATTCTACTTTTCTGTATTGTATTCTGCCTTTGATTCTACTTAAATCTACTTTACATCTACTGCACTGTACCCTATTCGGTTCTACTGTGCTGTATTTTACTCTACTCTGCTCTACTGTGTTCTAGTTTTCCCTGTTTGGCTCTACTTTAATGTACTCCACTGTAATCTGCTCTAATGTACTTTGTTGTGCTGTTGTTCTCGACTCGATTCTATTCTGCTTGGTTCTACTGTATTCTATTTAACCCTGTTCTCCTTTACTGTTTTCTATTGTAATTAACTTTATTGCTCTATGTCCTCCTCTACTGTATTAGACACTAAACTACTCAAGTTATTTATATGCTGTGTAATCCCATAATGGTATGACACGAAAATAAAAATGTGTTCATTCTTTCTACTCTGTTCTATTGCGCTTTACTTTGTTCTTCACTCCTGTTCTTTACCTACTGTGCTGTAGTCTTAAACAGTATTCTACTGATGTCTGCTTTACTCTACTCTATTCTACTTTCTGTTCACTTCTAATCTATTTGGAAAACTAGAAGTTTGGTTTTATTTGACTCCACGTTATTCACTCATGTCATGTGTTCAGTTCAGCTCTGTTGCTGTAGCAATAAGGCGCAGGGTTTCCCGGGTGATAACAGCTGATGTCGTCTCCTAGGTGATCCGTCTGGCTGACTGTATCCGGGTGTCAGAGGTGGAGATGGAAGGCTGTCCCAAAGACACGGGACCCTTCCTGGTCGAAACCACCGAGAAGATCTACGTGTTCGCCGTCGAGCGACAACAGCTGGACGACTGGACGCACAAACTGTGTGAGATCGCCTTCCCTGTAGGTACACACACACACACACACACGCACACACACACACACACACACACACACACGCACGCACACACACACACTGAGCTCTAAGCTTTGACTGTTACATGAACTCAAACACTTTCTTAGTCCAACTTTTTACATTTAAACATTAACGTTGACTTTGTTTTATTTCTATCTGCATACCTGCAGAAATATGTGTGTTTTAGAATAAGTAATATTCATGCAGTTTACAGTGAGATTATGCTAAGCTAACTGATGTTATTTGGTCATTTAGTCTAATATTATTGGTTTAGTAATTTGAGGTTTACTGTGTTTTTCTGTGAAATGTGAAGTTTCAGGTCAGATATGTCGATCATATTCCATATTACCTCTTTTACTCTTAAATCCGAACAGCTCAGATATTAGCACGCTAATGTTAGCTTTGTCAGTTGGTTCTACAGCCTGTATATAAAGATGGATGTAGCGAGGTGACGACCTTCCAAATAAGGAGTGTGAGGTGTTGCCTTTCACGCTCTGGAAACACACCCCGCTAACCCAAGCTAACGCTAGCTTACTGGGAACACCGAGCACTGCACACTTACAGCTAACGCTAGCTACTTTAGCTAAATTGTGCTATCAGTCCCAGAGCCGGGCAGAGCAGCAGATTAGCCAACTGTCAATTAACGTCCACACAGCAGACATCAAAGCTATTATTTGTCTTCAAATCTTATTAATGGAGCAATAATCGTAACTGTTGAATCTGCCACTTGGTTCCATCATACAGAAGCACGATGTATCTTTCCATTCATATGCTGATGATACACAATTGTATATTTTACTTTCCCATGATACCCTCAGCCCTATAAATGACCTTGTTAACTGTGTCAGTGACATAAAACACTCAATGACTCAAAACTTTCTGCTGTTAAACAAAGACCAGACTGAGATCCTGGTGATCTGGCTGTCTCTGACATCCAAGCTGTTATCTGGATTCTGACCTCAACTTCACAAGCCACATTACAAGAAGAAGTAGGACAGCATTTTACCACCTAAAAAATATTTCTGAGATTAAATCCATCTCGTCTCAGACGCTGAAAAACTGGTTCATGCATTCATCTGCTTCCTCTAGGCTAGACTACTGTAATGCCCAGTTCTCACTGGGACAAGAAAAACTGAGCAGATAAAATATAGAACTGACTTCAAAATGTTGCTCATTGCTTACAAATCATTTAATGGTCTAGTTCCTACATACATCTCCTGACCTGCTCACTGCTTACAAACCCTCCAGAACCCTCAGATCATCAGTCACTGGTCTCATAACTGCACTCATGATCAGAAGTACATCTGGTGAAGGTGCGTTCAGTCATTATAGGCCCTGGAACAAACTGCCTGATCGCACAAGATGTTCCATAACTGTGTCGTCTTTTAAAAGCCAGCTGTTCTCTCAGGGCTGTGGCTAGCTAGCACCTCCTTCTGTCTCTCTCACTTCCTCTTTTTGGGTGTGTTTGTGTAGATGTCTACTATTTTATGTTTTTTTTCTTATATATGTATGTGTGTGAAGCTTGATGTGCTTCACACACATACATATATAAGAAAAAAACATAAATTGGTTGGTTGGTTTATTCAGTTAGCTTAGCAACAGTCCCACCTGCAGCTAGTAGCTGTGAATATTTAGTAACAGCTCATCTCTACATAACAACTGGTTTGTGGTGGTTTTAATTCAGTGAATCTGCACCTAGTTAACACTGCGGTTATAACGAGGCTCGTGGTCACATCAGGGTTTAAAACGGCAGCATTTTACTGTGAATTCAGTTCCAATTTAATCAGTTCCAGCTGCGTCCCCTGCTCGGCTTCATACCCCACCGGGAGCATTTTCACACTGCAGTCAACCCAGCCACATTTTAAATTCACTTGTGCAGTTACTACAGTAATTACGGTAGCCTAACCAGAACGTGCATCTTCAGGCTACTGTAATTATTGCAGTAGCAGCGCAACTGAACTGTCCAATTTTGCTGACTTGCTCAGATGTTGATTTGGTCATTTTTCCTTGATTTTTGTGCTTTTACTCTGAGTAGTAGTTTCTTTATTTGTCTGTTTTAATTGTGTTTATTGTTGATATACAATCAGAGTCTGCACAGGATGTTTATTTTGAACAGTGACCGGATGCTCTATGCAGTTCCTGTGTCTGACTTCCTGTCCGGCTTGATCTGCTCTGTGCAGCTCGATGTTGCTTCTGTCAAAAATAGGCTAGGTGCTTATTTTTTGCGTAGCGTAGCGGCGAGATTCTTCTGGGACGCTACTGAAACGTGCTGCGGCACGTCTGCATTGCAGCCGGAACGTGACGCAGACGCGCCTGGTCGGCTCAAGTTGTCAGGTGTGAGGTCATGTGACTTCCCACGATGCACCATTCCACTGAGCAGATGGGGAACATTCACATGATACTGACTGACAGACGACTGAAGAGGAAACTGACAAACAGAACTGCTTGTTATCTCATTTTTTGTGTTTCTCAACTATTTTAATGTGAGATATTGATTGTGTTATTAATAACTGGATGATGATAACTGACAGTCCTGAGTCACATCTCCACTTCCTCTATTTGTCTCAGTGTGGCGGCCAATCAGACTGCACTGTTTAGCTGCCACATCAAAAATATAAAGTCAAACTCATATACACAGTGTGAAATTTCAGTTCTCAATTCACAGAGCAAAGTGACAAAAGTTGACTGAACCCACTGACCTGACGGTCAACTTCACCTGAACCCTATGAACCGCTCAGCTATCTGACCGCCATCACTGTTTATCTGCTTCCACTGGAATCAATATAGCTGATCATCAGCAGCACTTCTGTATGAGACACTTTTCTTGAACTACGTCCCTTGACCTATTTTTTCAAATAAAGTGTGTCAGTGCAGTCAGAGTCGATTTCCTCTCAGTAAGTGGTAAGTGTAACTGTACTTGTATAGCGCCTTTCTACTCTTCCAACCACTCAAATCGCTTTTTACACTATGAATCACATTCACACACATTCACACGCTGAACGGGTACAGGCTACCATGCAACCTGCCCATCAGAGGAAGCTAACCATTCACACACATTCATACACTGATGGCACAGCCATCAGGAGCAATTTGGGGTCAAGTGTCTTGCCCAAGGACACATCGGCATGTGGACTAGAGGAGCTGGGAATCGAACCTCCGATCTTCCGATTAGTGGACGACCCGCTCTACCTCCTGAGCCACAGCTGCCCTGTTTGGACGGCTATATTAACTTTTGTCTACGCTATCACCAGCTAACAGCATGACAAACTAGCCAGCATGCTGCTCAACTCTCCAAACAACAGCCAAATAACCACCTTAAGCTTCCTCATCTGAGCAAGCAAACCATACACCACTTAACAAGCAGACACCACGTCTTGAGTCTGAAGCAACTTAAAGAACCACAGACGGCCGCTAGCTGCTCCAACTGACTCAAAAACCTCAACTTCTCTCGAGAAATACTGAATCAATCATTGTTTTCAACGAGTCATTCTGGTCTCAATCTCTAAATTCAGGCCCTCTCATAAATGTGCTGGTGGTCATTTTGGAAATTATTGCTCCATTAATAAGATTTGAAGACTTATAGCAGCTTTGATGTCTGCTGTGTGGACGTTGATTGACAGCTGTGATTGACAGTTGGCTCCAGGACTCACACTGAGTCAGACTATTGTCACAATATTTCACTAAGTTGAAATAAATTGTGCCCTGTTAGCACAACTTAGCTAAAGTAGCTAACATTAGCCGTAAGTGTGCAGTGCTCGGTGTGCCCAGTAAGCTAGTGTTAGCTTGGGTTCCAATAAAACTCCAATAAAACCAACAGGTGACGTCACATCTCACTACGACCAGCTTTATATATAAGACGTTAGGCTAGCTAGTATGCTTCTAAGACATCAAATGAACCAAACAACAAACCAAATGTTTAACTAACTAGCCCGCTAAGTTAACTAGCATGCTAACAGTGTGCTAAGCTAACCAGCATACTGCCCAAGCCACCAACCAAACAACAAAGAGCATGTTAAGCTAACTAGCATGCTATATGATCTATTCAATTCATGTCAAAATACTTTGTTCATCCCTTAAAGGGGCAACTTGAAGCAAACGAGTTAACAAACAAAAGTAGACAATTAATTAATTAAAACATTTGACATTGTTAGAAAGAGCTGAAATACACAAAGATTGATATAATTAATGCAATTAATTAATGACAGCGGTCGGTCTGTAACTCACTGACAATATCCAACACCACAAAGGCATAATTATGTAAAAAATATCAAACTAGCATGCTAACAGAAAGCCATGCTAACTAGCATGCTGCCTGAGCCACCATATAACCAAACAATCAACCAAAATAGCCAACGACATGCTAGACAACATCATGTCGGGCTAACTAGCATGCTAACAGTGTGCTAAGCTAACCGGCATATTGCCCAACAAACAGCATGTTAAGCTAACTAGCATGCTGCCACTTAGTCTTCACCATCAGCACGCTAATCAATCTACACACCAGCCACAAGTCTCTATAACATCAGAAGTTAACATTCACACGGTTTTACACCAAAGAACCAGATTAAAGAAAGACTTTAAGGAAATAGACACATAAACTTTTGCTGTTTCTTTAAACTTTGCTCAGATTCACAGAACTAGACAAGATCCTGAAGTCTCCAAAGATCCCAAATCTGTCGGATATCTGAAGCTGTTTAATGTTTGAACTTAAGAGATTAGAAAAGTCACAATGTTTGAATTAAGTTCAGCTTCTCAAACGGGTGCAAACAGTCGATTGATTAGTCGAACAACAGAAAACTATTTTGATCCGTCGTCTGGTGTATGTGATGATTTGACTTTTGGTCGGACAAAACGACACTGTGAAATTCAGATTGTCACATGTTTCACTACTTTCTGACAGGATTCATTGATTAATCCAGAAAATAATGATCAGATATTCAGTAATGAAAAATAATGTGTGTTTGTGTGTAGATGAGCTGGACGGAGCGCAGCGTCAGGCGAGGCAGCCTGCACAGAGGACAGAGAGTGGACGAAGACGAAGGCATGGAGGACAACTCCCTGTACGGCGGCAGAGACACAGGTACACCTGTCTGACCTACCTGTCTGTGTGTACACCTGTCTGACCTACCTGTCTGTGTGCACACCTGTCTGACCTACCTGTCTGTGTGCACACCTGTCTGACCTACCTGTCTGTCTGTACACCTGTCTGACCTACCTGTCTGTGTGCACACCTGTCTGACCTACCTGTCTGTGTGTACACCTGTCTGACCTACCTGTCTGTTTGCTCTTCTTTACCAGCCAGTGTTAGAACGATCTGAACAGTTTGATCAAACACTGACATGAACCTCGTGTAACCGTGTATGTGTGTGTGCACTATATTATCATCACTTCTTTATCTATTAGCCTACAGTCTCATTAGTGATTAGTTGTTTGGTAGATGATCAGTCTAAAGATACACAATGAAAGCTTAGAACTGTATTATGAACATACAGCTGCTGTATAAACCAAGTACTGAGGTCTGGTACAAGGACCGGCTGGTCTGTTGACAGACCAGACCCCCCCCCATGGTGCAGGCTCAGCACCTCACACTGTCAAAGATATCATAATTAACACCCTTCTAATTAGTGCTAAACATCACACTGTAGCTAAATGCAAAACACTATTGCTGCCAAATGATCTGAAATATACTGTAAGTCCACAAACTGGTGATATTAAAACATATTAAAACATATTAAAACATATTAAAACATTTTGTCCCAGAAGAGACTTCTACCACTGGTGAAAACTGACATTATAGTTATCGGCTATTTTGAGTCCTTTTATTACAAAACTGTAACATTTTTGTGGATAAAATCATCAGAATCATCAAAACCATCAAAACCATCAAAACCATGCTTTTCTGATAATTTACTTGCATGTAAATAACAAACTGTACTAAACCAGTGTAGCCGTGCTGGTTTCACTTACAATACAATTTAAAATGTCAAAATACACTTCAGTTCACTTTCTAATGACAGAGCATCAATTATCAGTAATTGACTGATTGGTTTTCTCACGCTGAACATTTTTCAGTTTAAATTTTGAAGAAAAATTCTGAATTGAAACCAACGAAAACTGACGACAGATAACTTGCTAAGAATTTAACAATAATAAATAATAATTAAATAAAACAATTTCAAGGATAAAAGCCTGTAATAAGATCAGACTGGTTCTCGGTGTCCTCTGGAAACGTTTTATGCAACAGACGCTTTATAAAACCTCCGTGATTAAATCAGGTGTCTCGTCCTGATCGGCTCCTGCAGCAGGTCTGAAAAAGTCCCACAAAAGTCATGATTAGTTAGACTGTAATGATGCTGATATTCACTCACACAGTGGTGACACACAGGGCTGCATATTGGAAATAAGTACCAGTACCAAGTAGTACCGATACCTGCATTTTGTACCCAGATCTAAAGACTATTTGTTTGGTTTTGCTTGCAGCCAATCACTGCAAGTGTTCTTCTATTTAACGCACCGTGTGATTGGCTCATTATCGCCTAAATACCAGCGTGCAGGTCGGTTACATCACTATCTCAGTGTCTCTCCTCTGCTCCGCTGTGACGTCTATCAGCAGGTCTCAGTGAGGGGAGTCACATCCACCTGCTACATGACGCACATTTCCTCATTTGGACATCAGTCCTGGAGTTGGGGGTGTTCCCCAGAGACAAAGCTGAACTACTGAATACAAATACAAATCCGGGGCTCTCTGCACATCCCTACTGCAACCCAAACAGTCTGTGGTGGTGAATTCATGTGTGATGTATTTGATGTTTGATGAGTTATAGTAGAAAAATAAAAGGTTGTAGACTGAAGTAGTCTATCGGTATCACTTTAAGTGTACTGGTATTGGTGCTGGTATCACAATATTCAGCCTGAGTGTGTATTTATACCTGTTATCATCTCCTTCACCTCACTCTGGGCTTCAGCTGGTGCACGAAAGACGACACGTAGCTCGTATCTACCAAATGGAGGATGTGCTGCGAGCCGAGCTGGTCAACCATTCGACATTTCCCCCCCGATAGAAAGGGCAACTTCTGCAGTGCTTTCAGGAAACCGACCAGGTGACGAGTTGTACTCAGCACACTGATGAAGTGGCTGTTAAGAGAAAGCCGCAAAGACACTCATCACTTCCTTCCCCCTGTGAGGTCTGTTGCTTGAAGAAAGTCTTTGAGCTTGACTCCGTTCTAGCAAAAGGCCTTTAATGTTCCTCCAGGCCTCCAGGAGAGTCTTTAGGTTCTGAGGGATCCAGGTCAGTGAGGTCAGGTCAGCTGCTTCCTTCAGCTCACTGAGTGCAATGAAGTCAACTGCAGAATTTTGTCACCTTTGCTGTTGCGCTGTTCAGGATTTTTTTGTCTCTTTGAGTCCGTTTTGCACAACAAGCTGTAATGAACGTGCAGAGTGATGTAGCTGCTGTTACATCATCCTGGTGATTCTCATTTCCTCCCAGAAGTTTGCTGTTTTCTTCAGGTCATCTTCACTCAGCTGTAGCTGTGAGGAAGCAAAACTGTGAAGGTTTTCTTCATATTTGAGGCGTTATCACATTAATTAATCTATTAATGTCATCACATTATTGTGATGATGTGTCTTTCCATGAAGTCAGCTGTTTCCTGTAAAAAGCCAGACATGCTCCTGTCAGTCCAAACGTCACAGCGTCTGTCTTTCCTAGTTCGGATTTGATCTCGGACTCGTCGGTCCGTCTGCGCCGGCCAGCTGCGAACCAACATCAGATTGTTTCTCGTAGTATATCTGGACGATGTGTCACTCATCTTTTCAAAAATATTCAGTGAACACCAATCTAATCAAGTTAATCCCTTAGCTACAAAGCTACTAGCAAGCTAACGTTAGATATCTGACGCTCAGCTGAACGTGTTTTATTGCAGCCGAAGGTTATGACAGACGGCGCCGCGGCTGCAGGTGTGCTCGCCGCGATAAAAAGGGAAGGACGACATTCAGCTCGTCAGATGTTTCATTATGTGCAAAAAACCCTAAAAACTAAAAATAAACATTCATGAGTCCCAAATCTCAAAGTCTGTTGAGGAAGAATCTCAAGTAACCGCGGGTGCAACTCGGGTCAAGTCATGAACCTGAGAGTCCCCGTCTCTGCTGTGTGTGTGTGTGTGTGTGTGTGTGTGTGTGTGTGTGTGTGTGTTTGTGAGATGTGTCACGCTGCCGCTGGCTGCTAAATTTAGCAGCGATGGGAAAGAGCGAGTGAGAGAGAGGAAGTAAGTGAGGTTTGGTTGAGGAAGTCTGACTTGAAGGTCGACTGAAAAGAGTTTTTAGTTTGAACTAAATGTTCAAAACTTTTCAGGACTTTCTGTCGCAAGAAGTTTTGAAGACGTTTATGTTTATCAGGAAAAACCCGTCGAATGATCAGACTCTCTGTGTGTAGAGCAGTTTTAACATGTTGAGGTTTAAAACTGACATAAAGTTTTCTTTCATTGGTCAAAATAACCTCAGCAGCAGGTAGAGTTAGCATCAGCAGCTAGCAGCCTGCATGTAGCTCACGCTTATATATTAAAGGACGAGTTCACAGTTTTTCAAGTGCGTCTTAAACCAACAGTCAGTCATCAAATGAACATTAAAGCTGCTGTAATCATTCCTCCTGTTCATACTGACCATTAGAAGATCCCTTCATAATGACCTTACAATGGAAGTGATGAAAGTTGATCTGAAGCTAATATGAAGCTTCAGCAGTCTGAGTTAGTCACATCAAGTGGATATCTGACACATTTACAGTCTTTGTGCTTCCTCGTCCTTTCAGTGTTCCACAGATGTTCATGTCTGTAATATTTAACTTTATGACCTCCGTGATGAGGTTTTAGTCTTTCTGAGTGAAACAGATGTTTGATGCAGCTGCAGTTTGTGTTTCCAGATGTTTGTGAATCATCATCATCATCCAGTGAAACTCTTTTTTATCTGCAGAATCATGAAGCTGCATCTTGTGCTTTTACTTTCTGTTGTCGTGGAAAAACAGATGAACAGAGTCTCTCGTATCTGTGAGTTTTTAGTGGTTTTTAGAAGTCTACTTTTAAACAGTGATGGAGGATTCTTTTTCCACTGCGGTTCTGATACTGACATTACACACACACACACACACACACACACACACACGCTGGCAGGTTTTTGTGTAGTGGAAACTTGGTGTGTTCCTGCTGCGGTCGTGTGCGCTGCAGGCTGTCGCAGGGTGTTGCAGCGCTGCAGTGACCGGCGGCTGCAGGCCGACCTCAGCTTTTATCTTCACAGGACAAACTTCCTGTTTCTGAACAGGAAGCTGCTTTGAAGCAGCTGCCCCCCCCCAAACAACAGCAACACACACACACACACACACACTGCAACCTGCAACTAATGACCCGCAAATAACTACAGAAGGAGGCTGTAACCTTCCTCACATCGATATATGAAACTAACAGAAATGTCATATTTCCATCATGTTTTCCATCGGTTAATGACTTCGTCTCGTCGCGTCGCTTCTTCTTCTGCAACGGTTTAACGGCACCGACTGGAGAATTAGCGCCACCAGCTGTTCATCTGCTAACAGAGGTGTACTGGGACTGGGTCAACAAGAATCTATGGAAGCCTATAGGGGACTACATTAAATATATTTATACAGTATATTAAACAAACAAACAACAAACCTGCAGCCTGATTCAGAAAGTTGGTTCTGATTTGATGAACGTGAGATGAAACTCAGAGTTTTCAGTTTCAGAACAGCTGATCAGAGTTTGTTTACTCTGAGATAAGCATGCTCTGATACTACGAGTCGCCATGGCAACAGGTAAATAAAAGAAAGAGCCTCCATTGTAATCCAGTGGATGTAGAGATATGAATGCATGTGTATGCAGACGATGCACATTTATCTTTTTAAAAAAAAGAGCCTGAGTCAGAGCGGGAAACGTGACGATAAAGACGTTTCCTTATTGATGATGAAGTGAATCTGACATGTTAAATATGTTTATTCAGCTTTAATCTGATGGGACGAAACACAGGAAGCAGCAACTGAAGATGGAAAACATAGTTAAAGATTTAAAACATAAATAGATCAGAGACACAGAGACGTGACTGCAGCTCGTCTGTTTGTATCTCAGCTCATCGTTCAGTGATTTTATTTCAGCTGCTTCAACAAATGTAGTAAATTTAAATATTGTCAGTGAAATGCTGTCAGATGATGCAGCTGCACCACCATCCTGCTCAGAGATATTAACATATAATCTCCAGTATTACAGGAATGATGCTCCATCAGTGGACCAATCAGAGATCATTATTCATTGATCCGACGGGTTTAAAGCTTCATACTGATTCTTTACATTTAAACATGATGAGCTTTGATACGACTGAATGAATGAAGACATGAAACTGTGAGAGGAGACGGAGAGAAACTCAGAAAACCTGCCAGCGAGCAGGTTAGCTTCACAGAGTCAGTTACCATGGTGACTGACCCCCGAGTTTAAGTTACCACGGTAACAGAAACTGAGTTTAATTAGCTGTCTTTCTGGAACTGAACACCCAGAGTTTCCCTCATCTCAGGGTGAACAAACCTCTGATCTACTAAACCAGTGTTGTGTTTGTATCAAAGCTGATACACAGCGGCGGCACTGGGTCACATGATCCTTCATCATGAGGACAGCATCACGTAGTTCAGTCTCCAGAGAGTAGTTCAGTGTACAGCAGCAGACGCTACTGAGCATGTGCAGTAACACGGTTCTGTTTTACAGCTTCACCAGGTTGTTGCGCTGCAGATCCCAACATTTTGGTTTCGGACAACAACTGATTGGTTTAAATTTAAACTGAGATTAGAAAGAGTTCAGTTCAGGAGCTGCAGCAGAAACCACTGATGTGCATTAAACTTTAGAAACAAACTAACATCCAACCAGTAAAGCTCCACTAATGAACCAGGACATGAAGCTTCACAGAGTCAGTTACCACGGTAACCGACCCCACGTTTAGCTTTCCTTCCCTTTTCACTAAACTTCTAATACTGTTTGTATTTTTAATGTGAACTCTGTGGTTTGATGTCTTCTCTCTGTGCTTCTATTTTATCTTCTACTGGTTTCTACTGGAGCTGTGGTTTATATTTAGTCGGTGGTGACGGTGAGGTTATGAGGTCAACCAGAAGCTCTGAATGGTGTTTTTGTCCCTTTTATAAAGCTCAGCTGTTACACTAATACACAGAAATACCCACAAATATACAGAGAGGTGGTTACACATCATAAAGGGAACATCCCGCAGAATAACTCGACATAACCAGACGTAAACAAACCGACTGAAAGTGAAATACAAACACGGATTAGATTATATATCAATCTGCACACTAATAAGAAGAAATAAAATGAATGAACATCTGTCGGACCTGCTGACAGATGTTTCTGGGTTAAATACTGAGATATTCTTCCACTCATTGACGTAACGGAGGTGGAAGAAAGAGTAGAAACATCTGTCAGTAGAAAGAAACAGCAGCTTCTATAAGGGTTTGATATCAGTGTATGATTGAGGTCATGTTAAAGCTGCTACTGTTCCCCCACATCCTGACACACCTGCAGCACACACACCTGTCTCTGTGTGTGTGTGTGTGTGTGTGTGTGTGGTTTCCTCTGTGTGTGTGTCAAACAACTGAAAACCTGCCTTTTAACTCCACTTCTGTTATTTAGTATATTTCTGTAGTGAACTGATGAGAGAACAGATTAGTGCAGTCTGCAGGCAGAAAGCAGCTGCATCACTGTGGAGGCGTCTCACTGGTTAAACTGGTTCAACTGCACAGTAACACACACACACAGGAAAACACACACATCAAATGTCATTAAAATGAAGCTTATGATCTAAAAAAAACTGAAATTTTCCAGTGAAAATTTGGTGTGTTTCTGTACGATAGACGTCTGTGACAGTGTGACGGTAACAGTCTGTGTGTGTGTGTGTGTGTTAGTGCGGGACTTCAGAGTGTGTGTTCGGAGGACGGAGGCATCAGAGCGCTGCAGGATAAAGGGAGACGGCGTCCTGCGACCGGGCGTGGACACTCTTCAGCTGCTGGACAAGACAGGAGACGTCCTGTTCACCTGGCCGTACAGATTCCTGCGCCGCTTCGGACGAGACAAGGTGACTGACACACACACACACACACACACACACACACTCACACACACACTCACACACACACACACGCACAGAGTTCCACTCATATGGTCCATAGTTATGGATATATATATAGTATAGTATGCTTTAGGGCGTGGCTACATTGCAATTGACATGTCGTTACCATGGTGACTACGTTGGTTAGGTAATGTAACCACGGCGTATAGAGTATAGGCGTAGCTGTCGTTATTTCAGTGTGTTTTCAGTTCATGAAAGTTAATTGTAACATTTTGGTCGCCTAAAAACTCTTGTTCAGCGTTTGGTTGAACTAAAAGACCCTCTAAGGAGTCAGATGTTTGGTTTTTCTGTTAAGTACATTTAGTTTTAATGGTTTTAAGCCTGTTTTCTGCTAGCGAAAATTAGCATTAGCATTAGCACAGTTAACCATAGACTGTAAATGTACCATGCTAACCAAGCTAGCAGGTAGCATTAGGGTCAGCTCCACCCTCTTGTCCAAATATGGTCACTTTTGGCTCCAAAAATCAAAGATGGCGACCGTCAAATTGCCAGACTCGAGGCCCGATGGCTACATCTATTATCTGTTTTATGGTCTATTGTATCACAGTAATCAGTGATAGTTGTCTGAACATCATGTTGCACTGCAGACAGGAGCTGCTAACAGCTGATTCACAGGACTTTTAATGGAGACTATTTGACTAAATGTGAACAAATCAGGTGTAAAAACGTGTCTGAAAGAGAAAAGCAGCACATCTGATGAGCTTTTATTTGTTTCTGTCATATTGGTTCAAACAGGCCGATATGTTGCTGTTAACATGTTTCCATCCGTCACATCAGAACAAAACATTTTCAAACAAAAGTCAAATTTATACTTAAAACTGAAAACAGCAGGAGCAGCGAGTTCACTGAGAAACTGTAATTATTACTGACAGCAAGCCTCATACAGAGAATCACAGACACTACAGACACTGATACACAGACACTGATACACAGACACTACAGACACTGATATACAGACACTACAGACACTGATACACAGACACTGATACACAGACACTACAGACACTGATACACAGACACTACAGACACTGATACACAGACACTGATACACAGACACTACAGACACTGATACACAGACACTACAGACACTGATACACAGACACTGATACACAGACACTGATACACAGACACTACAGACACTGATACACAGACACTACAGACACTGATACACAGACACTACAGTCACTGATACACAGACACTACAGACACTGATACACAGACACTACAGACACTGATACACAGACACTGATACACAGACACTGATACACAGACACTACAGTCACTGATACACAGACACTACAGACACTGATACACAGACACTGATACACAGACACTGATACACAGACACTACAGTCACTGATACACAGACACTGATACACAGACACTGATACACAGACACTACAGTCACTGATACACAGACACTGATACACAGACACTGATACACAGACACTACAGACACTGATACACAGACACTACAGTCACTGATACACAGACACTGATACACAGACACTACAGACACTGATACACAGACACTGATACACAGACACTACAGTCACTGATACACAGACACTACAGTCACTGATACACAGACACTGATACACAGACACTACAGTCACTGATACACAGACACTGATACACAGACACTGATACACAGACACTGATACACAGACACTACAGACACTACAGACACCGATACACAGACACTACAGACACTACCTCAGCCCACATCACTACAGACCGGTTCTGACTCTGGTGTCTCTTCTCTCTTCAGTCCACCTTCTCCTTCGAGGCGGGTCGGAGGTGCGACTCCGGCGAGGGGAGTTTCGAGTTTGACACCAAACAGGGGAACGTTTTATTTCAGGCTGTTGAAGCCGCCATCAACATGCAGCGTCTCTCTGTCCCCCACAGACAGACCTCTGGGGGGGGCCAGGTGAGTCCAGAGAGCTCCCAGAACCTGAGCCTGCCCCTCACCCCGCCTGTGGTCCAGAGCAGGACGCCACCGCCTCTGCTCCGCAGCCATATCCCACAATCCTCTGCAGCGCAGGTCAGCTCACCTTGTCTACATGTTTATCCAGAGAAACCAGGATGTGAGACTCAGGTTCACTGGACACAGCAGTGCTTTGAGCTAAATGCTAATGTTAGCATGCTAACATGCTCACAGTGCTAGCAGGTGTAATGTTCACTTAGTTAGCGTGTTAGCCTGCTAACATTTGCTAAACACTAAATATCTAGTTTTGAAGGTATTTGCTCATAAAGTTCTGGACAAAACAAACATGGAGATGAAACCAAACTCTGATAATTATCAAACATAAACACATGACGGACGAGTCCTTTAATCCAGCATCAGTCTGAACTGTCTGAGTGTTTTGTGTCTGCAGGCAGCTGACTGTGTGTACAGCATGGTGACTGAAACACCACATTTTCAGATGATTCATCATAAAGACAAAGAGCCGCCGCAGCAGCAGCAGCAGCAGCAGCAGCCGCAGCAGCAGCCGCAGCGCCCCCCGCTGGTGAGAAACACACACTGACTCTGAGCTGCTGCATCAAACTGACACACATGAAAATAATTCAGTTATTTAAACAGACGTCTTCTCAGTCAGTCATCTCCTCTTCCTCCTCTGATCACATGACAGCTTTAGTCAGCTGATCAGCAGCTGTGGCAGGTCTGTGCAGATCAACCAGTCTGACTGTCTGTGAGGTCAAAGTTCATCAAGTTTAAGAGTCGACATCATAATTCAATGCAAATGTATTTTTTTATTCAATTATAAAAATTAAATCATTTTAAATTGACTTGATTGAGATAAACTTAATATTTAGTTTTTAGTAAATATTTATTAGTTCTTTGACCTCAGGTGACCTCAGGTGACCTTAGGTGACCTCAGGTGACCTCAGGTGACCTCAGGTGGGGTCACGACCCCAGACTGCATCACTCTGTTAATCTTTAAAGTGAATTATGTTTTAT
The DNA here is from genome assembly GCF_910596095.1 of Thunnus maccoyii. Lineage (NCBI taxonomy): Eukaryota > Metazoa > Chordata > Actinopteri > Scombriformes > Scombridae > Thunnus > Thunnus maccoyii. Next base: position 1,360,516 of record NC_056541.1, on the reverse strand, counting down.
GATGCTTAAAGTCAGTTTGATGATAAATGACGCGGCTCCACCTGCTGGACGCCGTCAGTCATCACAGCAGCACGATGAGTCAAACTGATTGATCTGAATGATGACTGATAGATTATTGATGATTGATAACTGACGATTGATTGTGAACTCTGTTCTGCTCTCAGTCTCGTCTCGAGCCGCCGCTCGACAAAACCCTGACGGGGGTGAAGAGTTTGACTCTGGAGACGCGCGGCGTCCCCGTCCCCCGAAAGAATCAGGTGAAGATGATCTCCAGCTGCCCTCTTCCCCACGCCGGCCCCGAGCCGGGCGCCAACCTGGCCCCGGGCCCCGGCTCCAACAATACCCCGCACCCCCGCCTCAGCCCCAACCTGAGCTCCAGCCCGGATCAGGCGTACTCCGAGATCAGCCTGCTCGCCGCACAGCGAAGCACCAAGAGGAACAACAGAGGCGGCGGCGGCGGCGGCGGCAGCCCCCCTGTCATCGCCCCGGAGCCGGAGTACTCCCTCCCCTTTGACACCATCGCCAAGAACATCATGGCTGACATCCTGAACGCCCAACAGAAACACGACGCCGAGATGGGCGCCGACCCGCTGTACGACAGCATCGACGAAATGAAAATCAGAAACATCTTCCCGAGCGCAGTCGCCGCCCACGCGCCCACGTACCACAAGGTGGAGCACATCTACGACGAGCCCGAAGGCTGCGCCGCCACCGCCGCCACCATCGCCGCAGCCGCCGCCGCCGCCATCGCCGCCAAACAGACACCCGCCGTTCCCCCCTCCGTGTACGACGACCCCGAGGAGATGAGAGGAGACGCCTGGAGGATTATGGGTACGACAGCTGATCCTAAAGGTCACGAGTATCCGTACAACCCCCGAGTGGACGACTACGCCGTGCCCAAACGAGCCCAGAGGGCGTTTCATGCGGAACAGAGCACCAACGAAGAAGACGCAAAAGAAAAAGAAGAAGAAGAAGAAGAAGACAGGGGGGAGGAGTCACATGAGGAGGAGGAGGAGCAAAAGGATTCACCGTACAACAACGTGATGGTGAAGATGGTGTAAAGCACAAACATACTAACGATCAACATGATTTATTATTAAGGTTTCATATTTAATCAATAATCACTGATTATATGTCGAGCTGAGACTAACCATTATTATCTGTTGAATATTTTCTCCATTAATTGATTAGTTGTTGTGATGAGATGATGTCATCACGTGTCTTCAGTTCACTGTCACTAAAATATTCACATCCAAGAAGCTGAATCAGAGACTTTCTTCAAAAAATGACTCAAAACATTTAATTGATCATCAAAAAAGTTGGAGATGAATTTTCTGTCGATCGATTGATCGACTGATCGTTGCAGCTCCGATTAAAAGTTTGTTTTCTCTTCAGATGGCTGAAAGTCTGGTTTGTAAAGTCTGATGACTTCAAACACATTTTAAATGATTCGTTTCTTTTGTTTCTCACTTTGTCTTCTCGTAAACGACGAGAGTTCAGTCTTTAACGAACTCATCAGACGTTTAATCTCAGTTATATATTTGTCTGTTCATCATAAATGCAGATAGGATCGTTATCTTATGATCGTGATGCTGTGAGATCGACTTCACTGACGTTTAAAATGATCACAGAGCAGGCGGACGTCTTTAAAACCGCTCTGAAGGACGCCGCCGCGGTCGGACGCCGCCGCGGTCGGACGCCACTGTGGACGTGAGACATGACGGCGTCGCTCAGCTTCCTCTGAAGGCCTTAAAGAGGAAGTTGAACATTTTGGGGGAATCCGCTGATTCATCTTCTGGCTGAGAGTCAGATGTTCACACTGACTCCTCCCTCATGTCTGTATGCTAACTATGAAGCTACAGTTAGCTTAGCTTAGCATACAGACTGGAAACAGGTGGAAACAGCTAGCCTCTGAGGCTCCTTTCAGTCGCTGATAAACATTCTCACTCAGGTCAGACCTTGATTCAGTCTCCGGCTAGCTGTTAGCAACCGCATCAACATCCCAGCATGCAAAGCGAACCTGACTACGGGAGCTCGTTTAGCTCAAACTCGTGGTCGGTCAGACTGATCACGTCTCCGACATAAACAAACTGCTCGTCCTCTGAAGGGTCTGTGTGGTTGTTTCAGACGTTGTTTCCATGGTTACGACTGCTGTATTCAGATCTGCACAAATGATTCATTAGGTGTGAAAACGCCCTGAAGCTCGCTGGTGTGAGGGGCGTTTTCACACCTCGCTGGTTTGTTCTGCTCTGAATCAGTGATTGACTTTGTTAGAACGTTCTCTCCTCTCATTGGTCAGATGTGTCTGAGGCGGGACCAAGAACGTAAACACAGGAAGAAGGTTCAGAGGTCTGAACATATCTGGGATGTGTTTCAGTTATTACTTAAAACACATGTAGGAATTATTATTATTATTATCTATGACTGAAGTATAAACGGAGTATTTTTGCTGTTTGTGGATGATGAAACCTGAATGTGTCACATAACAAACTTAAAGTAACATCAGACTGTTTCTGCTTCTGAAGCAAAGAGTGTAAAAGTATTTAATGACTGATGATTTATAATCATGGAGCCAATTAACAGTGAGGATTATTCTTCTAATATTTTATTTTATATATTTCATATTTTGTTTTTATTTCCAGTTTTCATCACACGGTTGTCTCCTGTTCTTCTGACCTCACTGTCAAATCAACTCAACTATTAACATGCAGCTAAAATCATCATCATGTGTTTAGTGTCGTTGTTTGTTAGAAGCTCTGAAACATGGAACAATAAAACATTTCTACTGATCTATAAAAATATATATTGATCTTTTTTACTTGTCACTTTATTGTAACTCATGTCGGGATCCTGTGGGAATGATGACGCCTTTTTTCTCTCCAGTGATCTGATTGGTCAGTGGTCCAATCAATGGTTAACTGTTCAGCGGTAGTTACCATGGTGATTTATCCCAGTTAATCCCAGTTAAAAGTGAGTCCGCGTTGTGATTCCAGAAAACCTGAGTTAAGCTCAAAGGCGCCCGGTCGGAGCTTCTGAACACAGAAACCATCAGACGGACTCTCATGATGCATGATGCATTCAAAACACTTTGTTGTTGTAGTTGTAAACAAAACATGTTGCATTGTTGATGAATTCACTTAAAAGTAACGGAAATTAAACGTGAATTAATTTAATCTGCAGATTGTAAACATAAATTTTCTCAACATCATAATCTTTAGCTTCAATTTAAAGTTATTTGATTGGATGTTTTGTTTGTTTTTTTGTTTTTTTGTGGAAATGCAGCTTAAAGCTGCAGTACTACTGAGAGTAATTACAGAAACACTGTCGACACGTGTTTACGTCACAGGCTCTGCCGTAGCCTCCGTCGCTACGTTTACGGCTGTGAAACGGTGGATAAATTGTTTTGAACGTCACACAACCTCCAAGAAACGACTCGTTTCTTCCATTCGGTCTGATAACATTTGATTAAATGATTTAATCCCCAATCAAGTTAGCAGAGATGTTAGCCGGATGTTAGCTGGATGTTAGCTGGATGTTAGCAGAGATGTTAGCTGGATGTTAGCAGAGATGTTAGCCGGATGTTAGCTGGATGTTAGCAGAGATGTTAGCCAGATGTTAGCCGGATGTTAGCAGAGATGTTAGCCAGATGTTAGCTGGATGTTAGCAGAGATGTTAGCCAGATGTTAGCTGGATGTTAGCAGAGATGTTAGCCGGATGTTAGCTGGATGTTAGCAGAGATGTTAGCCGGATGTTAGCAGAGATGTTAGCCGGATGTTAGGAGAGATGTTAGCCAGATGTTAGCCGGATGTTAGCAGAGATGTTAGCCGGATGTTAGGAGAGATGTTAGCCAGATGTTAGCCGGATGTTAGGAGAGATGTTAGCCGGATGTTAGCTGGATGTTAGCAGAGATGTTAGCCGGATGTTAGCAGAGATGTTAGCCGGATGTTAGGAGAGATGTTAGCCAGATGTTAGCTGGATGTTAGCAGAGATGTTAGCCGGATGTTAGCCGGATGTTAGCAGAGATGTTAGCCGGATGTTAGCAGAGATGTTAGCTGGATGTTAGCAGAGATGTTAGCTGGATGTTAGCCAGCTGTTAGCCGGTGGTAGTCTCTGGTGTGCTCGCTCTGCATGCTCAGTATGAACTAAAGAACCAGATATTTTCTAACAGTTGTTCATCTTTTGTCGTGATGATTCAACCAGGAGAACTGACAGTCTGAGAGAAACATGAACATGATTTTTACTGCAGGAACCAGCAGCGTCACCACAAACAGAACCGCTCCAGAACTTTGTCACAACAAAGACCCCAAACTGACACAAGTCAGACCACAAACCCCCATCTGATGAGATTTTTGCTTTTAGATGTTTTATTACAGAAAGTGTATGAAACCCACGAGCAGAACATTCTGTCATTGTTGTTATTTATGAAAATAAACGATGCTGCAGAGAGATGATCCATCAGTCAGTTTAACTTTGCTGCTCTGAGAACAAGAAGGAACAAAAACTAACTGATAAAAATGGAGGTGATGAAAATGCACAACTGTTAATAATTTATCACTCTGTTTTTCACTTCACACACATCATCATCATCATCATCATCACCTCCGTTTTTATCAGATATTTTTGTTACTTCCTCCTTTGCTGCAGCCTGTGAAGAAAAACTCTGTGATGTTGATGAAAGGCTGCTGAACAGGAAACTTTTTTTAGTGCAAAACATTTGTTCATGTTTGATTTTCTGACAGTCGTCTAAATGTTCTCAGATGTCTTTAAACGCACCATCATCTGCTGATAACAGCGCTCATATTTATTATGTTTAAAAGTCAAATTATGACCTGAGAGACTTTAGAAGAGTTTTTTTATTCTCTGTTTTTAATTTAATATGAAGTGAAATTTTGAAATCAGATTTTGGAGGAAATTATTTCTTAATTTTATTTCATGAATCTGAGATGAAATGTTTTCAGTGTTCAGGTTCCTCCAGCAGAGGGCGACGTCACCACACGTTTATTATTAATATACAGAAAGCTTCAATATATCAGCTGAGCATCATAAGTACATAAGTATAAAAGTACATAAGTATTATGAGCTTGATGTAGTTAAAGTATTGCAGTAAAAGTACATAAGTATTATGAGCTTGATGTAGTTAAAGTATTGCAGTAAAAGTACATAAGTATTATGAGCTTGATGTAGTTAAAGTATTGCAGTAAAAGTACATAAGTATTATGAGCTTGATGTAGTTAAAGTATTGCAGTAAAAGTAGTGGTTTGGTCCCTCTGACTGATATATTATTATATATGACATCATTAGATTATTAATAGTGAAGCATCAGTGTTAGAGCAGCATGTTACTGTTGTAGCTGCTGGAGGTGGAGCTAGTTTACACTACTTTATATACAGTTAGCTAGTTTAGTCCAGTGGTTCCCAACCTAGGGGTCGGGCCCCTCCAAAGGGTCAGCAGATAAATCTGAGGGGTGGTGAGATGATTAATGGGAGAGGAAAGAAGAAAAAACAAAGTTCTGATACACAAATCTGTTTTCAGTTTTTGGACTTTTTCTCTAATCTTTGATTTTTGCTGAAATATTGGATCATTTGAACATTTATTGAAATGAAAGCATGTGAGAAGTTTAGAGGGAAAAATCACTATTTGGTGGAGCTGTTAACAACTCATAGACATGTGAAATGTGACCCCGACTACACACTGCTTTTTGTAAGACGTCAAAAGACAAAAAGGTTGGAAACCACTGGTTTCATCTTTAACAATGTGTTGTATTTTAAAAGCTTGTTATATTATCCATTGTGTCAAATCTTCATCTGAAAAGTAACTAAAGCTGTCAAATAAATGTAGTGGAGTAGAAAGTACAATATTTCCCTCTGAAATGTAGAAAGTAGCATCACATGGAAATACTCAAGTAAAGTACAAATACCTCTAAACTGTACTTCATCTGTGATTTAAAGATAAATCTCATTTTGAAGTGTTGAAACTGTCTCTCAGTCTGTTTACAGACGTTTCCTGAATAAAAAGCCTTTAAATCTGAAAAACATCTCGTTGATTTATTATCAAACTGCTTCAGTTCATTTCCATTTTGAATCCAGAGTGATAAAACGATAAAACGATCAGCAGCAGTGAGACGAACCGCTGAGTGGAGGCTGGAAAAACAGATCTACTCTCTACTGTCTCTACTCTGTTTCCTGGCTGCAGGGGAGAGCTGTGATTGGCTGATGAGGTCTGGAAGTTATTTCCAGGTTGCAGTGAATCTGCTGGTATTTCCTGGACGACAGAGAAGCTGCAGAGTTGTTGGTGTGTTGAACTTTAACACACGACACACACACACGCTTCATGACGACAGGAGCTGCTGTTCAGTCTGAACTTACTGTTCAAACAGCAAAACGTTTGACATGAAACCAGCTGATTGACGCCTTTTCTTCTGCTTGTTGACAGATAATTATATTTAAATAATGTTGAGCTGCATAACGATTCGCTGTCCTTAATTTACACGTTGCCTGGCAACAGTGCTGTTGTTTTCTTTTGTTTGTTATTGATATAGAAACATAAATCAAACTGTAAAAAAAAAAAACAAGAAATAAAGAAATAAAAATAAAACAAATTAAAAAAAAAAAGAGAACCTCGTTCCTGCACATGCTCAGTAGCGTCTTACACTGAACTGCTCTCCAGAGACTGAAAACATGACGCTGTTATTAGTCTTTAAACGTGAAGGAACATGTCACCAGTGACGTGTTTTTAATCAGATATATCAGACTTTGGATCAAACAGCAGATCAGCATGAACATATAATATACAGCACTGTGCAGATGTTTAGTTTCCTCTCCATAATGCAGCAGCATCAGGAGGCGTCTGATCATCTGCTCGACACCCTGGAGTCAGTCTGGGATCAACACGAACAGACAGAAACAGCAGAAGAAGAAGATGCAGGAACAACCTGAAACACTGAGAACTGCTGCTGGTTTAAAGGTTTAAAGCTGCTCACAGCAACATATTGATCTACTTTCTGCTGTTTACTCAACTTTGGATCAATAAAAACTATTCAAAGCATCCTGACTTCACTGTCAGCGCCTGAAACTGTTGCACAGTTCTGTAGATCTGAGCCACTAATGTGTTTTCATGAAGGACACGAACACACACACACATACAGATCAGATGCTCCCTGATCTGTTCTCACAGTCTGTACAGTAAAAACTATTTCCATCAGTCAGGAATGTAACACACACACACACACACACACACACACACACACACACACACACACACACACACACACACACACTCTCTTTATATATATAAACTATGTCTGTTATTGATTTGAGTCTTTGTTATAAAAATGTGTGTTTCATTCTGGATGTTTTCTGGCTGGAAATAATTTTCTCTGTGTTCTTCCACAAAATAACAAACACACTCTCTGGCCAAAAGTATGCGGACAGCTGAATATTGTTTATGAAGCTGCTGCTGTAACAGAGCTCGCTATGAAATAAGGTAACAAGAGAAGTTTGGAAAGCAAAAGCTACGTTTTTTTAAATCAATTTCATTGATCAAGCAAAGACAAATTCCACATGGATTTGGGAGAACTTAGAGAGGTTTACTGGGAAACATCATACTGGTGATGAGAAGCACCTTGAAATCTGTGTGACTGGCTGTGTTACACAGGATGAAGCTCAGATAGCAGCAGCTACACCTCCACCTGGTCTACTGAATACCTGTAAATCACAACCAACCTGTGTTTGAGATTTGGGACGTCTGAAGAATTCAGGAACCAAAGATGTGTACGGACCAGACAAAAAGTTCCTGAAAATGTTTAATGAGTGTTTGTCTGATCTGATAACAGATGCTATCAATAGATCCATAAATGAAGGGGTCTTCCCAAGAGCATGGAAGACAGCTATAATAACAGCTATTTGCAAAACAGGTGGTCCTGCAGAGGTTTGCAATTACAGGCCAATTAGCAGAGTGCCTGTTCTGTCGAAGGTAATTATAAGATATGTAGCAGAACAACTTACTAGCCACCTTTACAGCAGACTGCATCCCATGCATCTGGTTTTAGATCTAACCAGTCAACAGAAACTGCTACCTGCTTTCTGCTGGAGAATATGAATATAAACTAGATAAGGGGGAGTTGTTGGGGCCGTATTTTTTAGATCTAAAGAAAGCCGCTGACGCTGCTGATCATGGTTGCAAAGCTCTCGATGTTCAACTTCTCCTCTGATGCTATTTAATGGATGTGATCTCATCTGGAAGGCAGAGCACAGACGGTAGCTGAGATATCAGTGTAGCTCAGCAATGAGTCTGAGATTCAAATGTACGCAGACGATACCGTCATTTACGTACACGCAGCGACCAAACAGCGAGCCGCGTGTCAGCTCAGGGCAGCGATGGTCTGATGTCACAAAGTAGCTGCGTCTCAAATCACGTACTTCTGTTAGTTCACTGTGTACGCTATATATTACTGGCGTAGTGCGCAAATTTTGACAGGGTAGTGTCGTCTCAAATCAAACACAGCCGTTGTGCACTCACCAGAAATGACGATCGCAAATTAGCATTAGCTAGCGTTAGCATTCACGTTATCGTTCGCGCTACCAAATCATTACAGACTGCTAAATTAACCCAAAAAACATACTGACGGCTTATATCCGACAACAGTATAGTGGTTCTTAGTGCTAAAAAAACACATGTATAACTTACATTTGTATAATGTGGCGATGTTCATCGTAGTTACAACGTACCCGGCCGCCATTTCCAGGTTGAAAAGTGGTCCCTCTCCTTCCGCTATGTAGCCAAGATGGCGACCATTGAGGGCGAGAAGCGTCCATAGTTCCACACTCAACTTTTTGACCGTTTTGAGTGCACCAGCTGGGTTCTCACAGTGCATTTCCCCGTACGTCTCAGTGTGAACGCAACAGAAGTAAACGATTTGAGACACAGCAAGTGTCTTAATACCTGCTGTCTTCAGCTACACATGAAGAAAACAGTTTTATGTTCTTCACTAAGAGGTCAACAGATCATCTCACAGCTAACGTTTAAGCTGAAAGTCGTATCTGATTTCAAATATCTCGCTCTAACAATTGATTCTAATCTTACATTTAAATAACAAGTTGAGATGAATGATGTTAACAAACAGCTGATGACAGACACACTGAGTCTGTGTAATAATATCTATGAGGAGGCTTTTTCACACATGGAAACAGAGACTGCGACACGTCGTTCATTTAAAATTAATTAAAATCAAAAGACAATTAAGTGTGTGATGATACTCTGTAACTTATTCAAAGCACCTGTAGCTTTGTTTTATGTGTTGTTGTCCTTTAGTGTTTTATGTGTTTTTATGAAGTGTGCTCTGCTACACGTACAACATTACTTTTCCTGTTTTAATGTATTTTATGTGTCTTCTGTACTGGTACTGTGTCCAGGTACTGCAGCTGAAAATTAGCCAAGAGGGCTAAACTGGTACATTTACAGAAACGTCTGCTAATGTGCACTGTCCCTTTAACTTTAAACTGTCTAAATGAATAAATAAATTAGCAGCTTTCATGTAGCAAACAAGCTACTTTTGCCATGTTGCTTCTGTCATTGAATGTAGAGTCACTGTTAGCTGAGATCACTGCAGACTGAACTTTTCTACCTGTTGGAGTCGTGTTACTTTAAACTCTTTTTTATTTTAGGGATGAACAATCAGAGGCTTCACAGCAGCAGCAGCTGTTGAGTTTCTGTCGGTTAATAGATTCAACACATGTTGGTTCAGTTTCCTCTGAGAGACAGACGGACAGACTGCTGCCGTCTCCCAGGAGTTTCAACTTCCTGTGGCCTGAATCTGCTGCAGTTGTTGTTCAGGACGTCCTGCTGTCTGCAGGTCAGCTGATTTACATTCAAGTTCAGGGTCAGTGTGAAGTCAGCGAGGCCCTCCAGATCCAGACTGACGCAGCAGTTTCTCGCCGAAAAAACTGTTTTCCAGAAGTTTGATGCTCTGAACTGTCTGACTGAGCCTTAAAGGACCAGTTCACTGTTTCTCAGGAGAGTCTTAAAACAACAGTCAGGAGGCCAAATGAACATTAAACCTGTTTTTCTTGCTGTAATCATTCCAACAAATAAACTGGTCTCATGAATCTCTGCGTTCCCAGTTTGGCTGATAAGATGAACAGAGAGAATATAATATTAATAATATAATATAAATCTTTATATCTCACACTTATAATGAATGAATCAGACAAACAGGATCAGCTGTTTGTTATTTTACATTTATTATGTATTTATATATAAAAGTTTCAGTTTCACACTGGCAGAGCTGACGGGCGACTCGGGCTCGAACCTGCGACATCTACAACACGCTCAACATGCTGAGCCTGCGCGTCACGCCCCCATGTGATGTCACAATAATGTTAGAATACACTGATACAAATATTATTTTAATATTCTAATATTTATAGTACTTTATATCGCAGCAGCGGCGGTCCGAACCAGAATCTGTAGCTCATCATGTGACCTCCGAGTGTCTCTGATCGGCGGCTCAAAATGGCCGACAAAAGTCTGTAGAGTCCAACAGCTGTGTGCTGTGACGGTGTGGTTACTGTCTCCGCTGCTGCTCAGTCTGATCCCACTAATGACAGCTGGATGGAAGGGACGCCAAATGGCGTGTCGGACGGCAGGAAGTGACATCATGTGTGTGTCAGTAGAAGTCCTGGTCGTAGTCTGTGGCGTCCATCAGCTGCTTCATCTCAGAGACGCTGTTGGCCAGGTAGGACGACAGCTCCTCTGACAGACACGCAGAGACCAGAACAGACGATTCAAATTAAAAATACAAATGCAGCAGTGACGTGTCGTGACATCATCAATGATGTCATTGTGTTACAGCCTGAACAAATTCACAGATTCACATTTTACTTTGAAAAAATGTCGAGATTTCCTTCCTTCCTGATCCCAAACCTGATCCATGTTTGCAAAAGTTATTATTTTATTATTTTATGGTCACAAAATAGATAAAATAGTCGAAAAAAGACGGTAACTAGTTGGTAAAAGTTCGTAGTAACTTCGTCAGAACCAGTTTGTAACTTATCGTAACTTTACATTTCACAGACACACAGACTGATTCTCACCTGCTCCCAGTACTCCCAGCACAGCAGAGGCGGAGACAGATCCCAGATTGTTACGAGCAATGCAGCGATAGGTTCCCGAGTCCTCTGGCTCCGCCCCCTCAATCTGCAACCAACTGGAGAGCTCGAATTTCAAAGGACCGCCCCGAGACTGTGACACAGAGACAGAAAGGACATCAGACGGCGGCTAACAGTTTCCACCCGCTTCCAGTCTTTGTGCTAAGCTAGGCTAAACACTAAATGTTGTACTGTTCCTTTAACAGTGGGCGGAGTTACAGGTGTGTGTGTACCTGGACAGAGATGTGAGGGTCGTCTCCGGGCAGGATGATGTCTCTTCCTTCCTTCCTCCACTCGACCAGAGCCATCGGAAACGCAAAAACCTCACAGAGGAAAACCAGACTGCTACCGGTCCCGTTGACCTGACTCTGAGGAGGAACCTTAATGACAGGAACTGACAGACAGACAGGTAGAGAGACAGACAGGTAGAGAGACAGACAGACAGGTAGAGAGACAGACAGACAGGTAGAGAGACAGACAGGTAGAGAGACAGACAGACAGGTAGAGAGACAGACAGGTAGAGAGACAGACAGGTAATAAAGTGTAAACAGTCAGTGACAAACATCTAAGACTGAGAATAAAGTGATGAAACAAAAAGTTTCAGTTTTGTATTAAAGGGTTCATATTCTGCTGATTTATTTCCTGTTCAGATGTTGGGTGTTAAAGGTGTTAAAGGTGTTAAAGGTGTTAAAGGTGTTAAAGGTGTTTAGGTTTAATGTTTGTAGAAATGCTGCCTGCAAGTCAAAACTCAGGGCTTCAACCTGCTCTGAAAGCTTCATTTGTGAGTTTTTTCTACTTCGCTGACGAGCTGATGTCAGCTCGTTGGACACCCTCATAAATATGCGTCCGCTCTGTAGCCTTGGTTGCTAAGGTGGTTGCTAAGGTGGTTGCTAAGGTGTTTCCATGTGTTGTTCAGCTCCAACATGTACGGATGGATTTAAGAAGTTGACATTTGGAGTAAAGAAGGAGAGGAAGTGAAATCCTGCTTCTCTTTCATTTCAGACTGTGTTATTTGTGTGTTAAAAATATTTTTATACAGAAAAGAAAAAGCTGGTTTGGACCGAAGACAGAAAAAGCCTCGGATCACACTGACAGGAAACCAGGTTTATTCTGGGTCACAGAGTCAGTGTGAACAGGAAGCTGAGCGAGAGGGACGAGAGACACTGTAATCATATGGATGAGACAGAGAGAGAGAGAGAGAGAGAGAGAGAGAGAGAGAGAGAGAGAGGAGGCAGCAGCTACTTTGAGTGAAATTACAGAGTAAAGCAGCCTGAGGCTCAGAGTGTTTCTGCTCTCCATTAAACTCAGGAATGTGCTGAAATGAACTTTTATCTGACGACTATCTGGCTCTAAACTCTCTGTATTTATGATATTACAGTAGAAAACACTTACAGTCGTCACGTCTGTCTGGATTACATTGATCGCTATAAGCAGATGATTATTATAACCATTTTTTTCTTAATTTCTCACACAGATTACCATCTAACTGACATTTATATATTTTTTACATGAATATAAAGTAATGAAACGTAAAGCTTCAGCATATTTTATTGACTGTTTAAAAGAACAGAACAGCTGTTTCAACGCTTGATGTTTCGCTGCTGGCTTGAGAGAGAAGCAGCAGCGGTCGAGCGAGCAAGAGAGTGGATGAGGAGAGCGAGCGGTGGTAGCCAGAAAGCCGCTGAATGAGAGAAATACAGCGTTATTTTCTGATTGTTTCATGACAGTTACAAATAAACACACCCACACCCCGCACCTCCACACAACCCTGCCGAGGTGCTGCAGCCTGATAACGGCGCAGCTGCTAAATACACATCATACCTGAACTAAAAATACAATTACTGTGGTTTTAAATCAAAATGAACACTGTAAGCGGACTAGTTGATTACTATCAGTGAATTATTTAAACAGCATTTGTATGAATAATCCCGTCCTGAGCTTTTTGATCCATATAAGCAGTTGATCACTGTAAATGTGATCAATATAGGAAACTAAATGCTCCACAGACACAGACCGGTAAAACAAAGTTTGAAATCATCATTTCTGTAAAAGTCATAATATTCCAAACATAAAGTAGTTTCATATTTAAGAATAACATCTGAGTTTTACAACACAAAAAAATGATAAAAAATAGTCATACATTTGCAACCCCCCCCCCCCCCCAAAAAAAAATATTATAAGAAGAATCCATAATTTTGTAAGAATAAAGTTGAGGCATTTTCAGAAACAAAGTCAATTTTTTACAAAAAAAATATGTTTTTATATTTTGAGAATAAAGTCAGAATCTTACACAAAAAGCATATTTTGAGATTAATTTATGAATTTCAATGAAAAAGAAAATTATAAGAATTAAAAAACTCATCATTTGACAATGAAGCTGTAATTTTAGGAAAAAAGTTACAAACATGATAGATAATAAACAATATGGTTTTATAAAAGAAAAAAGTTGTAATTTTTGAGAATTGAGTGTTAATTATTAATTATTTGATCAAATGTTTGCAAAAAACTAATATTTTGAAAATAAAGTCAGAATTTCATTAGAAAAATAATAATAATAATAAAAATAATAATCTGTGATTCAGCTGTCATGTTTTAAAGAAAATTTGTATTTTGTAATTTTTGTAATAAAAGTCAAAATTCTATAAAAAAAAAAACAACTTAGTGTATTAAAATATTCAATCACACATTTACATTTACAAAAAGAATTATGAGAATAAAGTTGTGATTTGTTATATTTTACTGGAATAATTCTTTACTGAGAGAAAACAGCAACTGAACAGACATCAGGTGTCACTTATTATTATTATTAATATTAATAATAAACAAGTTAATTCATGAAATATAAATATAATATAATATAACCTGTTTCCTAAAACCACGACTTCATCTCTGTAAAACGTTTCTTTATTCTTGAAATATTACGACCTTTTGTCTAAATGACGACTTTAATCAATACGTCAGATTTCTATCCTGATGATGCTTTACGTTCACGTCTGAATCATTTTAGACACGTTTCCTAAACTCCCGCCTGACGGACTGAAGATCTTTGAACTTTGAATTCTTCTCTTTAACAAACTTGTGAGTGTTTGAACAAACGGTTCTACGTTTGCACAGATGGCGACTGAGTGGAGTTCAGACAGAGTTTAATGGTGGTGGAGGAGGTGCTGGAACAGTAAAAACACACCGTTTCTGTTCAGGCACAGAGCACAGAGACGGGTGGGGTCCTCAGTCTGAACAAGGGGGGTCACAGTCAGACCTGATCAGCTTCATAAACCACCTGATGATCAGATTTCATCTTGAAGCTGCGGCTTGTTTATTCAGCTCTCAGCCGGTAATGAGCTCAGCTGATCCGGCCGACTGAACGCTCCTCTGTCCCACGCTCCCTGAACTACCCAGCAGCTCTATTTCTAGTAGGAATCTCAGTGTCTTACTCATTAATCGGTAACTGACTGGTTCATTTTGAAGAAAGGCTGGTGTTCCCTCGCTTTCAGCTCACATACTGGGTGACGGACTGGGACCAGTGCACATCACACTCTCCCCCCCCCCCCCAGATATCAGCATCATGATCTTCTTCTTCTTCTCCTCGGACATTGTTCTTGTTGTTTGTCTCGTTGTCCTGATCATCTGTCTCGGTGTATTTGGCAGTTTGATATGTTCCGTTTCTGCAGCAGAGACGTCTGAAGACGCTTTGGACTCGTTTTCACTTGTCATGAATTTACTTCCTGCAGAAACTGGACTAATGAAAGACGTTTAGTGCTGACTGACTCTACTGTAAACAGCTAGCCTAGCAACATTAATGCTACCAACAACACTGACACGCTGCTACTTTATCTGTTCATGAAGAAGATGTGATGCTGTGAACATGTGACTGTCTGACCGTCAGCAGGTTTCTCAGCATCACATCACGGTTAGCTTCTGGTTTCTACGGAGATCTGAACGCTTTGCAGAAACTGGATCAGTTTGTTGTATCCAAAACACGATCAGGAAGACCAGAAGTGATCACAGCATCAGAAGATCAATACATCAGGCTTCGTTCATCACAGATACAGAATCAGCTAAATGAAGAACACAAGAGTCCAGTCAGTAGAAGAAGAGTCGATAGAAAGATTCCCAGTGATTCCCAGTAGATGACTGATGATGAATCCCAGTCTGAGCAGCAGTAACAGACGGTGAATGTTTCTATCAAACCCTCGGTCAGACATGCTGGAGGGAATATTCTGGTCTGGGGGGGTTTGATTGGACGGTGAAGTGACTCCGTTCTTCAGAGACATGCTGGACTCACTGGTTTACGTCTTCATACTGGGAGGATTCATCCTGCAGCAGGATAACGACCCCAAACACACCACAACACACGAAGAGCACGTCCACAGTCAGCTGACCTCAACCTCACTGAACACTGATGGAGACGCGCTCTGTGACATCACGAGTGCTGATGTCATCACAGCAACAGGGGGACGAACTGAGATATTCTTTCACTCAAATTATTTCCCTGATATTATCACTGGTAATGAAAAAATATATGATTATATTCAAAACAAAAGCAAAATAAAAGTCTCTTGACGTCGTGCTCTCAGACTTCTGGACCCTGCTGCATATATAGATCATATTTTATAATATTATGACCTTTTGTCTTGCAAAACTTTTAAATATGATTATGACTTTTACAGAAATGATAATATGACACTTTATTTACTTTATTTTTTCTTACTAGTATTTGATTATTTTTCTTCTTCTAAAAATTTATATTTTATTTCTCTCTCAAAATGACGACTTTATTCTTACATCTCTTTAAAATGTATCTATAACTTTATGAGGATTCAAGATAAAAAAAACTTTTCAGGAAATAAAGACAAAAAGTTTCTTATGTTTTTTAATTAAAGTCAGTTTAGCATTTTTGGGGTTTTGGACGGTTTGTCGCTCAGAACAAGACATCTGAAGACATCTGAAGACATCTGAAGACATCTGAAGACATCTGAGGAACCTTTTTACTGTTTTCTGATGTTGAACAGAAACTAAAGATTTAAAGTGAAGCAGCAGCTGATAAACATTCACATCCTCTGCTGCTGCCAATGAAACTGATTTACTGTCTTTGTCTGTTAAAATGAGCTTTAATGACACAAAACAACAGATGAATTCTTGATAAAGTAAAACAATCTGCAGAATAGATTCACTAGTGATCAGGATGGTTAATGTGTTCACTAACTCTGACACTGCTTCATATGTTCACATGAAGGTTTGATCAGAACTAAATCTGACGGGTTATTAAAGTATGAAACAAACAAATAAACAAACAAACATGATTTACAGACAGATAGTGAGACGGGTTAAGATGTAGATAGAGAGACAGGTGACAGACAGACAGGTGTGCTACCTGTCTTGCAGGGTCCCTTCCCTCTGGTCTTGAGTTCGGGTCTGGAGAAGGCGGCCTCTCTGAACTGACACATGTTCATGTATGTTGTTCCGTCGCTGCCACACACCGCGTCCTGCTGCTCACACACACACACCGCCTCCTCTTCATCATCTCCTCCTCCTCCTGCGGGCCGCGGGTCCGCCTGGCACCGCAGCCCGGTCCCGCAGAGCCCGTAGAAGACGCTGCGGTCCCCCGGGTCGCAGGCTTGTCCCTCCAGGTTCCCACACTCCTTGCAGCAGCCGCAGGAGTCCAGCACCAGGCCGGCCCGGCAGCCGCGGGTCTCCGGGCACAGCTCCGGCTCACACAGCCCGCAGCCCTCCGCCCCGCCGGGCCCGTCCCGCCCGCCGCCGCCGACTCCCGGCTCCTCATCCAGCGGCGGGTCGGTGAGGCTGAACCTGCCGGGCGGCTCGGTGCTGAGCTCGGGCAGCTCGGGGGGGAAAGCCCGGCATGTGTGGAGGTTCAGGCAGAGACTCAGGAGAAGGAGACCCTTCAGCTCCGGCATTGTAACCCGGTCTGCGCGCTCCGTTCCGCTCCAAACACCGTCACCGGGACCGGGCGGGTGATGCCGGGTCGGCCCGGTTCTCTGTCCGGTTCAACCGAACAAAAACACCCAGAAGGAAACCCGCAAATCTGCGTCTCTGTCAGCGACCCGCACCCGACACTGACATCCCCCTCCGACCGAGAAAAACACGCAAAACACCGAAAGAAACACGCAAAAACACCGAGAACACGGACGCGGACGCCGTCAGAGGACCAGGATCCTGGGTTCGTTCATGTCGGCGCTGAGATTTAAACAGCTGAGGGGCTCGCGCTCAGCTCGCGCTGCTCCACACAGGCACGAGACACCGGAGTCAAGCCTGCCAGAATAAAACACGGCACTTCCGGTCAAGTCCTTCAGAATAAAAGCTTTGTTGCGCAGATGACACAAAAAACTCCTCAACCTTTATTAATACAGACAAATGTCAACAATGTTTATGTTGCGCACATGCAGGTAGCTTCCGGTGAAGCAATGAAATGCCTTAAACCTGCATCCTCTCTACTGGCCGGCAGGGGGCGACTCCACTGGCTGCAAAAAGAAGTCTGAATATATAGAAGTCAATACAGTATGATGTTCATTTTGTAAACTATGTTCCCATTCAGAGTAAAATAGATGATAAGGCAGGGTATGCTTTAGGATGTGGCTACGTTGTGATTGCCAAGTCGCTACCATGGTGACAATGTTGATTACGTAACATAACCATGGCATAACCCTAGATTAACAGAGTATAGACGTAGCTGTCACTATTTCAGTGTGTTTTCAGTTCATGACAGTTAATTGTAACATTTTGGTCGCCTAAAAAGTCTTTTTCAGCGTTCGGTTGAACTAAAAGACCCTCTAAGGAGACAGGTGGTCAGTTTTTCCATTAAGTACATTTTGTTTTAAAGGTTTTAAGTCTGTTTTTCACTAGTGAAAATTAGCATTAGCATTAGCATTATCACAGTTAACCATAAACTGTAAATGCTCCGTGCTAACCAAGCTAGCAGCTAGCGTTAGGGTCAGCTCCGCCCTTTTGTCTCTTGTCAGCCTGTACTGATGAGTTTCCAAACTCTATTTTCCTAGTTGTATTTAATTAAATATGTATATTTTCTCTAAATGTAAGTTATGAATGATTAATGACGATTAATACTTAATTGGTTCACAATTTTATTGAGTAACAAACAATAGAAAAACTGAATAAATAATAAATAAACATTTAAAAACTCACAAATACAGAATCTAATATGAAAATGTTTATATGAACAAAACATAATAGTATGTTAGCATGTGGTTACTTAAAGGTTTTTTTTTCACTTTTTGTCCCTTTTTGACTTCCATATCTTTTCCCCAAAGTTGGCTAAAAAACAAATTCCGCTGAAACGTTCCTTGTACACTATTATTTTGAAGGCACAGCATGTTTATTTCCGGTCTTGTTGTTTGTCACCTGACAGAGGTGCGGACGGTAGCGCGAGGCTGCAGCAGCAGCTGTGCAGCTCGCGCTCCCCTCCCCCCACGAGCTGTGACAGCTGTTAAAGTCATCATCAAGGCGGAAACAGGTTTTAAAGTCTGGAAAGGTTCCCCGGGTCCTCCAGGAGGTTTCAGGCTCCAGCAGAAGCTTTAGAGGTTCATGAAGCAGCTTCAGGGTTCTCAGGGTTCCTGGAGGCGATGTTTTAGGGTTCTTGAAGCCTCCATTGTTTCCACCTCCAGATGTCCTTGAAATTTTAAGGTGCCACAGAGGAACGGAGGCTCTTCCAAGAGACCCAGAAGAGTTCTTTAGGTTCCTTTGAGGAGGTTCCAAGTAGTGGTTCTCACACTTTTTCATGTCCAGGACCCTAAACTGACACAAATTGACCACGGACCCCCCTCTGAAGAGATTTTTGCTTTTAGATGTTTTATAACAGAAAGTGTATGAAACCAATGACCAACAGAGTCAAACGTTCTGTCATTGTGTTATTTATAGAATTATAGTTAAAATAAATGATTCCTCTTTTTGCTGGTGACCCCCATGGAACCCTTTCAAGGACCCCTGGGGGTCCCTGAACCCTACTTTGAGAACCGCTGTTTTAATTCAATTCAATTCAATTTTATTCATATAGCGACAAATGACTACAGAAGTCATCTCAGGGCACTTTTCACACAGAGCAGGTCTGGACCGTACTCTTTAATTTACAGCGACTAACTATTCCCCCGTGAGCAGCGGTAAGAAAAAACCCTTTAACGGGAAGAAACCTCAAGCAGAACCGGACTCTAGGTGGGCGGCCATCTGTCCATCTGGCAATTTTCTATATTTGTCTTCATGTTTGGATCCAAACCAACGATGAGCTGATCTACTAACCAGTATTGTGTGTGTTGTAAAGTCTGATATATCTTATTCCTCCGTCAGTGAGTCACAGCGCTGCACTGGGTCACATGATCCTTCATCATGAAGAGTTTGGTCACGTTAGTGTGTTTAGAAACGGCTCCAAAGACTAATAACAGCATCACGTTTTCAGTCTCCAGAGAGTCCCATTCCAATTATCCAGAGAAGAAAGGCTATTAAAACATGTTAAACATAAATTATTCAACACGTCGTTCCAACCGAGCAATCTGATTGGTCAACCAGACATTTAGAACGTGCTCAAACCAGCCTGACAGCACACCTAGACCTCATTACCAAAAATATTACTCCGCCATTCATTATAACTACAGACGTCGCGCTAACAACAACAGTCACTTCTGAACTGGTGGTTGATTTGAATTAATAAGATATGTGATCTTAGCAAACTTAGCTAACGTTTGAAGATATATAGTTAAACACGGTGGTCCGACCTATCTGGTGTTTCTGTTGGCTTTATTTTATGTACTGTGTTGCTTTGCTAGCGTCTTTGGTTTGTGGGGATCTGCAGTGAAAACCCAAAGTTCTGAGTTGTCTTTCTTTTATGTTTGTGAAACTGGATTGAACTGAACTGATTAGGTGTTGTGAGGAAAACAAAACGGACCCTTTACCAAGTGGACTGAACTCTGAGACTGTGAGATGAGTTACACACACACTGAAAAACCCGAACCCTTCTTCACTCTTCATCGTTACCTGGCACCCCCATATACAGCTAAACTTAACCATTTTCCCTTCAGATGAGAGTTTATCTCAGCTTCCACTCCGGCATCCTGCATCAGCTGCGCTGGCGCTACTAGCTTAAAAATGTCTGTGAAGTTTGAGGACGTAGTAACTAAATCTGTCCATGGAAAAGTTATATTTTTCAGTGGAGAGATAGAGATAGAGCTAACAAAGCAGTTTGGTGTTTATGTGTGAGGTATTTATTCAGTTTGGGAAATGCCGCCATCTCTAGAAAGCGTTAGCTAAAGTTGGCTAGCTGAGTCAGCAGGGACTAGAAATCGTCTCTGTTGCTAGGTCGTTACTAAGGGTCAGTCTACTTGCTGGAGTAGTAAACTAGGTTTCATTACAAAGGAGTCTACTGACATAAGTGATTGTTTTCCGGGTATTAGTCATACCCCATGTATTTCCATGGAAACAGAGATAACACAGGAAAAAAGTTTTTTATTTTTAAAGCGAACCGTCTCACAATATGAATATGTTTTGTTTATATCTTTTATTTTGTTGGTAAATGTTGTATAATTGCAATATTACACGAGAGGATGTGCTTTACCGTCATTGTTGGCACAACAGTGACGCGCGGTCAGGAACGAGAGGCTTGCGCCGAGTTCTCGTGTAATATTGCTTAATTAATTATATATTACAAAATAACTGTGAAATAAAAATGTTTATTCTCACTCTGTAGTCATGCCAGCATTTATTCAAAATTTGTTTTCAAATTGTATTTGGTAAAGTTCGGTGTGAATAAGTACACTTCCTGTGTGAGGGGCGCTGTATATAGAGATTTGCCAGTAGACCATTTTACTGAATACCGTGGTGAAACGTGTTGACAGTATAAACACCGCCAACCATTTCCATCACAGTCATTATCGTCATTTTCAAAGGACTCCGTGAACACAGAACAACCTTCATTAGCAGGTTTATTTTGTTTAGCTACAAGGACGAAGCTTCCTGCTGGTCAAACAGAATAACCAGAAGATCAGGCTCCTTCTGTCCAGCTCTAATTACTCTGGACAGGAATTTATATATTAACATATTATCATATTAACAGTCTGTAAGAGCCTAGCATAACAATTATTATGTTCTGTGTGCGATTACAAATTTCTCTGCCTCTTTTCTGTCTTACTTGACTTTATTGTTTTCATGTTAATGTTACTTTATTGTTTTCATGTTAACGTTACTTTATTGTTTTCATGTTAACGTTACTTTATTGTTTTCATGTTAACGTTACTTTATTGTATTCATGTTAACGTTACTTTATTGTTTTCATGTTAACGTTACTTTATTGTTTAATGCTAACGTTACTTTATTGTTTTCATGTTAACGTTACTTTATTGTTTTCATGTTAACGTTACTTTATTGTTTAATGCTAACGTTACTTTATTGTTTTCATGTTAACGTTACTTTATTGTTTTCATGTTAACGTTACTTTATTGTTTAATGCTAACGTTACTTTATTGTTTTCATGTTAACGTTACTTTATTGTTTAATGCTAACGTTACTTTATTGTATTCATGTTAACGTTACTTTATTGTTTTCATGTTAACGTTACTTTATTGTTTTCATGTTAACGTTACTTTATTGTATTCATGTTAATGTTACTTTATTGTACTCATGTTAACGTTACTTTATTGTTTTCATGTTAATGTTACTTTATTGTACTCATGCTAACGTTACTTTATTGTTTTCATGTTAATGTTACTTTGTTGTACTCATGCTAACGTTACTTTATTGTTTTCATGTTAACGTTACTTTATTGTTTTCATGTTAACGTTACTTTATTGTATTCATGCTAATCTTTCTTTATTGTTTTCATGTTAATGTTACTTTATTGTATTCATG
>NC_056541.1:1298512-1331012 GCF_910596095.1 Thunnus maccoyii | reverse complement strand
GTGTTTATACAGCAGCAAACACGTCTGTGTCTACAGGAGGATTAATACTAACACATTAATAAACACTTATATCTGCTGACAGCTGCATTATAGTGAGTTATAAACCATTTATTAACTCTACATAGAGTGATTATTATTATTAATTATTATTATGGATCAGTTCTCTTGTTCTGTGTTCACTTGCTGTTATGTTTTAAAAACACAACAGAACTGATTCCTGCTGTCAGTCAGTGATGATCATCACTGGATGATCAATAACTTCCTACTTTTAACTGATCACTGATCACAGATTCTTCCATTAATCTTAAACACAGGTAAGAATCGGAGTATTTGATTCATTTTATCCAGTTCAGACACAAAAATCCTTCTTTATGCTTCATAACGTCCAGAATCGACGACTGTAACGAGCTTCTCTCTGACCGACCAGCGACGGCGGCGTGAAGATCGTATAACGACGTCTGTCAGGTTTTATATTTCCCGCCTGATGACTGCGTGAACTCATCGTGACCTTTACGTCGTCTTGATGCTGGTTATCACACTGATCCTCCATAAACTCCTGCTGCTCACTGGGAGTTCTGGTTTCTCCCCATGAACTCAACAATGTTCCACTGACATGACCTTTGACCCCGGCCCTGCTGTTATATCACAGGATCACCTGTGTGTGTGTTCAGAGACTCACTTTAAATAAACTGTAGCTGAAGTTGATTATTGATGATAAATATGAAGATTTTCACCTGATAAACAAACATCAGAAGAAGAAGCAGCTGAAAGCTTTTAAAAGTCAGTAAGTGGACTTTAGTAAACTGATAAAAGTCTGACTCACCTCAGAGCTCTTCTTCGTTGGTTTCTTTCTTGCTTTTCTTCTTCTGTGATGGAGAAACTTTGAACGAGCTGCTCAGAGGAGTTGAAATCAGGATCAATAACCGATCAGGTAGCGGATCAGCTGCTCCTCAGTGCTGACATGAAGCTTTTCATTGATCACAGTCATCACATCCAGCTCAGAGACACTTATGCTGCCTGACAGACGCCTGCGTCTCTGATCGGTTAGTTATTGATCCAATCAGTGATCAGTATGCAGCGGGAGGATGAGTGGACGTCCTGTCCTCCGTCACGTCCTCGGCCAGCTGCAGCTGCTGCTGCGACCTTCGGACTGAGAGTCAACAACAGTCACCCCCCCCCCCCCCCCCGACAGACTACAACACCCACAATCCTCTGCTGTGACTCCAGTTCATCTGTAACATTAACACGTCGTCTTCTTCTCTCATTGAGTCCTAAACGTGTCATTTTATTAAGTTAAAGAAACAAAACAAATTCAGAAACAAATAAAACTCAAGAATGAAACTTTAAGATGTTTTTTTGTTTTTTTTTGCATAAAAATCAACTTGTTTGAAGATTTTTACAGAAATCAGTCAGTTAGTTTCTTAAAATGAGATGAAACAGCAGATTTCTGCTCTGGAATCAAGACAAATGATGGAAATTCTTCAAACAAGTTGATTTGAAGCTAAAAACATTAAAACCAACTGAGCCATTTAGCACTTACTGTTTTTCCACTGGTGTTGATCGCTCGGTTTGATCTTCACCGTCTCATATTTGACTTTTATTGAGTCCTAATCGTTTAATTTTATGACAGAATTTCAACCTCAAGGTGTAGCTGTTCCTGAGCTTTCCATCATATCCCATGATCTTCCTCAGAAGATGTAGATGGAGCGCTTTATAGATCATCCACGTTGGCTCAAAAGCTGATAGAACATCTTCAAAACAAACAAACAAACAAACAAACAAACAAACATCTGCGACTCTGTTTGCTGAGGAAGATCATGCGATATGATCGAAAGCTCCAGAAAAGTGTTCTTCTTCTCTGTGCAGATTTAGTTCTGAAAGTCTAACAGCTGGACGCACCTGCTGCAGGATTTATGACATCACAACCAGTCTGTAGCCAATCAGCATCCAGTATTAGTGTCATGTGAACAAACACTGAGAATCTTATTATTATTATTATTATTATTATTATTATTATTATTATTATTATTATTATTATTATTATTATTATGAAATAAAGCGACAGAGTTGATTAAACTGTTAATATTTATTCATTTATTACAGGAAAATTTATTCTTCATATATATTTGTCTTTAGACAAAATTCACATTTCTGCACGTTCAGCTGATTCGCTCAGTGGTTCCCAATCTGAGGGTCGGGACCCCTGGACGGGTCACGACAAGGAGAATTTTAGAGCAAGAAACAAGATAAATAAATGTTTGTTTTTCTGGTGAAATACAAGAGTTTGACCTGTGATGGAGATAAATATGGCTTCACATTAATGAGTCACGAGCAAAAAGGTTGGGAACCACTGCGCTGTGCTACGCTAGCTTAGCATTAAGTGGCACTAAATAATCCAAAGAGTATAAATCAAACACAAAGTCTCTGTTTTCCCTAAAATCTGCACCAAATGACACTAAAAGCACTTTAACGTCCCAAAGACTCGACAGTTACACGTCAGGATGTTCATGTTTTCCTTCTTTCTTGGTGGTAAAAAGACGTTTATTTAGCTGAGAGTGATGAAGCAGCTCCGGCAGTAAACAAACAGCCGCTCAGACGCAGGACGACGCTTCTTCTTCTTCTTCTACAGTTTCTGTGTTTGACGTCACGTCTTCGTCCCGCGTGGCGGTAAATACACGACGGCGGTTTGACTGCAGAGCTTCACGTGTTCATCTGAGACAAACTCAGATAGACTCACATTATCGATTATAGATTAAATACAAACAGCATCATCATCATCATCATCATCATCATCATCTGTACAACAGCAGGAAAAAAAACAAACGTCTTCAAACAGGAAGAATCAGTGAAACAAAGACTTAAAAAAAAAAGTTACAAAAAAAAGAGAAAGTATGACATCACAACATGATGTCACCGTATGACATCACAATATAACCTGCAGGGTGAGCTGCACGAGCAAGGATCCATTCAAAAAAAAAAGATTTATTGATCATAATTTTGTTAAAGCTTCAAATTGCTGAACATTTAAAAAAAAAACGTGTGTAATAATAATAATAATAAATATGTAAATCAACAAAAAGAGTAAAAATGACTCCATCAATGGTTTTGTCTTATTATATAAATACAATAAATAAATAACAATAACTGCAGGACAGAAATATTTAATATTAATTAATTTGTGGTCTATTTGTTTCTATTTATTAAACGACATCATGTTCAAACCTGATTGGAGCTTTATAACGTCAGATGATGTGATGCTCATGTTCATCTCATGTCAATCATGTTGCTTCCTGTAAATAAACACTTTCATACTACCGATGTTTTACTGCAACATATTTCACATATTTTTAAATTTTCACTCAAACGTTCAGTATCAACATTTTATCAACTTGTCAAATATGTTAATTAACAACATTTTTCCTCGTTATGTTGATTCAGAAGCATCATGTTTCCAGTTTAATCACATGTGAAGGGAACTAACAACTTTCCATCCGGATCTCTAACGAGGTGCGTTTAAGTGTCTGTGAGTCACGTTGGAAATTAAAAACACATAAATCACAAAGAGTAAATGTTTTAAACTAAACAATATAAATGTTTTAGATGCTGAATCATTGTGTATGAAACAAATAAAGCTTATTGTTCAGCCAACAGTCAGATTTCAGCTCTTCTAGTGAGTCAGTGAAGTTTCCTGAACAAACAGATTTCCTCTTTTATAAACCAGTTAAACTTTGGTTCAGTTCTTGTCTGTGTGTTTCTCTCTGTACTCGTTATGAAATAAAAAACGTGTAAGAAGTGAATCCTCGCTGGTGCAGCTCACCTGTAAAACAGCGTCAGTGTGAACACGTGTGAACATGTGAGCGTCACTGAGAACAAGACAGGATCAATAATCCGCCTCCTGTTTTCTAAACTCTGATTGTTATCAGCGCAGCTTCTAAAGTCAACATTTGTTCATCAGCAGAACTGGATTCACCCGCTCAGACCTTCACCTGACGAAAGCTGCACAGGTAACGTCGGGTCAGACGCAGGAAGTTTTACACTGGAAATAACATGATGATGACGACGATGAAGATGAGGAATAAAACGCTCCGATAAACAGAAAAACTCTCCGACCTGTGAGACAGGAAGGTCAAAGGTCACCTGATCTGTGGGGAGTCTCTGCTGTGTTCAGAGAAACAAACAACAGAGAGAAAAAAACCCCCTAAATTTCAAAATAAAAGTTTAATTTAATAATTCATTTCTCAGGTGTTTGATTCTTTCTCACCGCATCACTGTGATGCAGCACCATCTATCTATCACTACATGTATCAATAATATTGATCTTATTGATCATTTCACTTCTGAAAACAAAAGATTCACAAAATCTACAACAGTTTATTTATTTATAGCTGCTCTTGAAGTGATTTACACAGGAAATACATGAAGTCTATAATGTGTCGGTTTAAATGTTTCAGGATCAGGTTACTTATTATGATTATTATTATTATTATTATTATTATTATTGCTTAATTTATAGAGACTAAGATGAAAACAAATAGTACAACATGATCAACTGAATATTAAAAAGGGTAAAACTTAAATACCCCTTTAAAAAAAGGTTCTTTATTCACATCTTTTCAAATGAAATAAAATATTAACTAACATGTTTAGTAAAACAATTCAAAACAATTAGTAGATTAATGAATTAGTGAATCAACAGAAAATTATTCAGTATTTCTTGAGCATTAATTCCAAAAAATGTGAATATTTCATTTTTTTTTTAGTCTTCAAGGATTGTAAATTAAATGTAAATTAAATCTTTGGTTTTGGACAAAACAAGCAACTTGAAGATGTCACTTTGGGAAATTGTGACATTTTTCATTACTTAATGACATTTTATTAATTAATCAATAACATAATCACTGGATTAATTGATAATCAATAAAATAATTGTTAATCACAATCCTAACCCTGATATATACAAGCGAGAGTTGCTGAAGTTTAGATACGGAAACAGAACAACTAACATTAGCTAGTACATTAGCATTAGCATTAGCTCCTCTCTTTATTGTAAATCAGGGATGGGAAACATTTACATTTAGCGTTATCTGGTACTTGGTAACTAGCATCAGCCCTGTTATCAGTGTAGTTATCTGGTACATTAGCATTAGCCATGATTGTCTCTGAATAGTTATCACTGCAGATTATACAAACAATTAGCTTGTTAGACTTATCTGCTACACAGGATTAGCATTAGCTGTGTTGGTCTTGTTCATAAACCCTGTTTTACTTTAGTTTAGCGAAAGGTTGACTGCAGTTAGCCTGAATAAGCTAAATTAAGCTAACAAATATTGAGGCCAAACGTTAGTTAAAGTCTGTTCTACATAGTTAAACAAAGCGTTACACTTTATTTGGTACGTTAGCATTAGCGATAGCTGTGTTTGTCTAAATGTTGAGAGCCCTGTTAGCGCTGTACGTTTCGGTTTAGGAATAGGATGACTACAGTTAGCTTTAGCTAGCATATTAGCATTATCACTACGCATGTTGATATCATAAATGTTCAAAAATGTGTTTTACATAATACCTGACCATGTAGTGTAACGTCTCGTATGATATTCTTTACTAACATTCTTATTATTATTTTTCAGCATTCTTATAAATGATAAAAATGCTGCAATTTTAAATCTTATGATCTAATCTTATAAACAACTTTGAAAAACAGCTTCTTGGCACATTTACAGTGATGTTTATTAATGTTTGCTGTCCCTCATAAATAAACCAATAAATAAATAAATAAATAGAATATACAACTATGGTTAGCCTTGGCTGGCACATTAGCTGTGTTTGTTTAATTTAAGGGACAAAGAGATAATAAAGTCATATAATTATGATTTAGCTATTTTCTGCTGAGTCATATTTCCTTGTCTGGATCAACATTCAGATTATGACTCATGACACAGACGTGTCTGAAAAAGCAAACAAACACTAAAAAAGACAACTACAGCTAGCGTTTAGCAATCCTGTTATCTCTGTAGTTCATTATTAGCATAAGTCGCGTTGATCTAATGAATGTTCAAAAACAGAATTATCTCGATGGAAACAGGACGACTAGCTAGCTTTAGCTTTAGCTTTAGCTTTAGTAGCCTTGCTGGCCTCAGTTTGCTATCTGAACATTAGCCGTGTTGATTTTTTTCCCTAATTAATGACGTTGTTTTAGTTTTTCTGTCACTGTGCTGCTCTTTTAAATGTGACTGTCTGCAAATAAACCAATCAGCTCCAAACATTTTCATCTTTAAACTGCTTTATCGTGTGATCGTAGCTGATATTTGACCGAAAGCTAAAGGCTAATAAACATCGACTGTTTCAAGTCTCTGCAGGCTGATTTTTCTCGTTTAAGGAGGGAAATCAATCTGCAAACTGATGGATTATGTCTTAAAACAATCAGCAGGATCATTTAATTTAATTTAAAGGAAACATTAAAAGACTTTTCTGGTTCTTTGAAATGAGATTTCTCAGTTGGAGTCGTTCTTGTTCTCAGTGAGGCTCTCGTATGTTTCCTGCACACACGCGTGTTTTTCACAGAACGATCCGTGTTCGTAATGACACGTTTAACTTTACGGACAGCACCTACTGTACATCGCTTCTGCAGCGTGAAAACCTCCTAACTCCAGCGGGCCTGCGTGGACAGGCCTGTGAGGAGTCAGGAGGTTTTCACTGGACATCAGTTTCTGTTGATTGGCAGGTTGGAGTTTACAGTGTCGTGGAGGTAGACAGAGACTGACATCATGCAGATCTAATGACATCATCAGCAGAGACACAGTGGAGGTGGAGCAGTGACTACGTTTCCCATCATGCCCTGGGACTGTCAGGTGGGGGGGGGGGACAGTGGGTGGAGCCTCTGGATCAGGAAGTATTTTTCTTCTTCTGTAAATGGTTTCATTTAGAAGATAGAAGTGGACGTTTAATACTCATCTGTTATTTAACAAGATTTAACAAGTTGAAGGGAGACGACTCATAAATGACTTCCTGTTATATTCTTGTTCCAGTTTTTCATGTAGAGAAACAAACTCAACAGTTCAAATCTGTTGAGTTGTTTTGGTGTTTAGTTAAAATTGATTGATTGGTTTGTGGAGGGAATCTGGACAATATATATTATCAATAGACAATATATATTATTAGACATCAACAACAACGTTTTCCTCTTTTGGTCAAAACAAATGTGTCGTTATATAAATTCAAAATAAAGATTATTGTGAAAATAAGAAAACAAAATATCTATTTTTATTTACCTCCAAAACCAACAGAACTTCATTTTGTATTTATATATATATATATATGTGTGTGTGTGTGTGTGTGTGTGTGTGTGTGTGTGTGTGTGTGTATGTGTGTGTGTGTATGTGTGTGTGTGTGTGTGTGTGTGTGTGTGTGTGTGTGTGTGTGTATGTGTGTGTGTGTATGTGTGTGTGTGTGTGTGTAAATACACATTTTATTTGTAAACCTGATTTTCTACAGTCGAATATTAAGTTTGATGTTTTTACATTAATATATATTCTGTGTGTTTTCTATGTATTTTACGTTAATAAAAGCTTTTAAAGACGCCAAATCTGTTTCACATTAAAACCAGAAAACCTTCAAACTATAAATAAATAAAAGCTTTTAATGTGTTTTTTTTTACTGTGACCATTTAAAAACTTTTCTTTAAATATTTAAGGAAGCCAGAATATAAAACAGATATATATCGTATAACTCCCTCTTTTCTCTCTCTTTAGTATTTATTGATGCTCTTATTTTGCTGTTTGCATTACTTCCTGTTTAAACTGTTGAAATAAAATCCTAAACACAGAACCACAACAGTCTCCTGGAACGTTGATCCGCTGCTGTCGGGTTCCTTCATGACAAATCTACTACACTTCCCATGAGCCTCGGCGGCGACTCGCCCTGACGGACCCCTACAGTCGGGTTCAGTTAGGAGACTCCTGTGGCTCTGCGTTCAGGAACGTTTTTAAAAACACTTCCTGTCCCAGAGACTCGACCCTCCTCCTCCTCCCCCGAACACTTTGATCACTGATCAGGTTTCTGATCGTCAAGGAAACGTCTGTGTTGGATTTCATGACCTCGTCGTCGAAGGCGTCGTCGTCTTTTTCTAAAAACTGATCTGGAGGATCAATGAGTCAGTGCGATCGATCGAAGTGACGAACAGGAAACAGGACAAACTGTACAACATCACACACATCAAATAAAACCCTCTGATTGGACGAGGCTGACGGCTACAAGCAGAGCAAGGCGAGTGTGTGTGTGTGTGTGTGTGTGTGTGTGTGTGTGTAGTTGGTGGAGGGGTTTGGGATAACAGATGGTGTGTGTGTGTGTGTGTGTGTGTGTGTGTGTTGGCACAGTGTGACGCCATCCAAAAGTCCTGATGCCATCGTATTCTGCTTCCTGTCTCAGAGGAAGCTCAGTCTGTTCATCTGTGTGTGTGTGTGTGTGTGTGTGTGTGTGTGTGTGTGTGTGTGTGTGTGTGTGTGTGTGTGTGGCTCAGCAGCAGCAGTGACTCTCTCTCTCTCTCTCGCTCGCTCTCAGACCACGGTGCTGACGGAGGGATCTGATAGGTTGAGCTGGCCGGTGATGTCAGTCGGGTACGGCTACAGGGAGAGGGACAAAAAAAAGAAAAGAGAGAGAGAGAGAGAGGAAGCAAAGGAGACACACATGTTAACACGTTCATCTTCATCACACACGCACACACGCGCACGCACGCACACACACACACACACACACACACACACACACGCACACACGCACACACACACACGCACACACGCACAGCGAAGTCGACCTCAGAGCCAAGATGGCGGCGTCTGTTTCTACCTGCTGTCACATGTTGTTTTTGTTTATAAAATTATAAATTTGTCTCAGGAGGTTTTTTTTAGACCTGGACCAGATCAAACCCTGGTTCCTGTGGACCCAGTATGAAACCGTGTTTGTTTTGATGTGAGTTTTAGTTGATTTACTTGTGCAGAACTGTTCACCAGACATCAGGCTGTGCACTACATGATGCTGTTATTGGTTTTGTATCATAACAACAGATAGATTTAGGCTTTATTAAATAAATATGTTTTATATATTATTTCACTTCCTCACAACCTGAAAAATAGATTAAATGCAGCAGTTATCAAGTTAATGATCAGTGATGAGTGTAAATGACACTGATCATGTGTTTGACTGACAGTAAGTTACAGTCAGCAGCTGATCCGATATCACCTGAGAAATATATTAAAGTTAATAAACTTGTGGCTGCAGGGATTTCACCTTCTCCTGCTGTTATTGCTGTTATTATTATTGTTATTATTATTGTTATTATTATTGTTATTTTGCTTCTCTGTGTCTCCCTCCTTTTTCTCGAGGCAGATGGCGCCACCTGGAGTTCTTCCTGTTAAAGGGATGTGAGATGACTTCTGTTGGGATTTGGTGCTTTATAAATAAAACTGAATTGAATTGAGAAGTGACATATTAACAAAAATGCATTCTGGGATATTTAGCCTTGAGCCGACCACTAGTGTAACTTCATCATCAGTTACTTATAGATCAGTTAAGATCCTGTCAGGTGTCAAATATGGAGGAAATGTCAGGAGGAGTAACAGAGGAGGGAAACAGCAACATGACGTATAAATAAAGTATTAAAGTATTTAAATCTTCATGTAGGAGGATAACAGTTAAAGAATAATCTTAATCCTGATAATCATGCATGTGATATTACATATTTTAACGGATCAGCTAAAATAAATGTGATTAAATGTGTTTCGTGTTGCAGCTGCAGATCAGAGTCGACATCAGAGAGAATATAAATGATTTGTGTTCGTTTGTGTCTCCTTGAAACGACCTTCACACAACGCAGTATTTACAGTATTTACAGTATTTACATTTATTTACAATAGAATGTCCACATCAGGAAAAACCTGGTTAATTATTCAGTGTTTATGAAGACGATAAACGCCTGACTGCCAGTTAAACTGAGATGCTTTTATTTAGAAGGTTTCCTGTTGTTGTCGTTTGCTCCAGATGTTTCTACCAGCTGATGTTTTACTGCAACATCACAGATTTTGGATTTTCACTCAAACTTTCAACATTTTTGCCAAAATATGTTAATTAACATTTTCTCATTGTGTTGATTTAGCAGCGTTACATTTCTAGTAAAACTCACGATGTTGCAGTTCTTCTAGGAGACGGAGCTGGAAATAAAGGATAATAAACGATTATTTACATTATTGATTAATCTGCCAACTAAATTTATCTTTGAAATATTAGAAAATGTTGAGAAAAAAGTGAAGAAATTGCCGCCGTGATGTTTGATTCTGACATATACTACAAAGAAAAACAGAAACGTCACATCTGAGAATCTGGAAACAGGAAAAACGACTGAAACGATTCATCAATTTTCAAAATAAATGCAGATGGTGCTCTTCCTGGTGATCAGAAACACGGATTAGTGAACGTCTGAACGTCGACCGTCAGCGTCTTACTGGTTGAATAAAAACTTCAACATTTATTTTAACATTGAAAGTAAAAACAGGATTTTCTGATCTGAGCTTCTCTGTAAATAATATATGAAGACGTGTTTGCATGTTCATGTATTTATATTTAAACATACTAACGTATGCATGTACATGTCTGTATAAACTGATATAATATGTATGTGTAGAAGCTGCATATGTGAGTAAATATCTCTGCACCAGAGTTTATATTTTATTTATTTTATTATTTATGTTTGATGTCTCCTGAAGGTTCCTGAACTGTTTTATGATAAAAGTTCAGAGTTTTAGAAATTCATCTGAAAATAATTTGAAAAAAAACAAAACAGTTTGATGAGAAATAAAAACATCCTGATGAATCTAAACGTCCAGTTGACTCAGTTAGAATCTGATCTGATACATTATGTTACAATATGTTATAATAAAATATGATAAGATACGAGATATGATACTATATGTTACGATATGATATAATATAATATACTATACGATACTATACGATACTATAACATACTGTATGTTAAGATTCATGTTACTGCGGCACAGAGACTCTTTAAATTAAATACATAAAAAATTAAATAAGAGATTTAATAAATTAGAGCGACGACATTCAGGAGAATCTCACTGTAGATTCATTAATGAAGGACTGTCACTGATTCATTATGATTTAAAATAAATAAGCATATAAGAGTAAGGTTTATAAATCTAACAATGATTTTGTGTGGAGTCTGACTTTAAACTGGAAGAGTGAAGCTCCAGCAGGAAGCTGCGTTGTTCCTGGTGACCAGCAGGGGGCGACGCCACCGGCTGCACAGTCTGATTGTATCTGGATTTATCACCTCAGTAAACTGTTTCCTGATGAGTTTATGGTCTCAGTCGCTAGTTTCAAGTCTTCTTCAACACAACCTGACGTTC
Organism: Thunnus maccoyii; assembly: GCF_910596095.1. Classification (NCBI taxonomy): domain Eukaryota; kingdom Metazoa; phylum Chordata; class Actinopteri; order Scombriformes; family Scombridae; genus Thunnus; species Thunnus maccoyii. The sequence goes on along the minus strand of NC_056541.1, from coordinate 1,319,598 downwards.
ATTTAGTAAATTATGGTCCCGTTTAATTTAAATTTGACAGTAAAGCAGCGTATGTTTTAGTGTGTAGCTACGTTGTGATTGACAAGCCGCTACCACGGCGACAACGTTGGTTAGGTAACGTAACCGTGACGTGTAGGCGGAGCCATTTTCAGTTCATAACAGTTAGCGTTAGGTTGCGTTAGAAGATCCTCTAATGAGTCGACTGGTCAGTTTATTTAGTTTTAATGGTTTTAAGCCTCTTTTGCACTAGTGGAAATTAGCATTAGCATTAGCATTATCACTGTTAACCATAGATTATAAATGCACCATTCTAACCAAGCTAGCAGCTAGCGCTATGGTCAGCTCCGCCCTCTTGTCCAAATATGGTCACTTTTGGCTTCAAATATCCAAGATGGCGACGGTGAAATCACTAAACTGGAGGCTTCAGAGCGGCGGTTCACCGACCGGCGGGCGACGTCACCGTCTATATTTATTTTACAGTCGATGGTGAAACTTTTTGTTCTTCAGGTTTCAGTCTGCTGCTGCTGAATTAAATATCATCTTCTGTCCTGTAGTGTGAGCAGACGCTCCGCTCCGCCGGCGCCGCCACGGCGGCCATTAAACTTTCATCTGTCGCCTCGAGGTCGTCGGTTCAACTCTGTCTGTCTGACGTCGTCTGGTTTCTGCTGGTTGTCAGTAACTCAGTTTGGTTTTTGTTCTGCTCTGTTTGACTTGATAATCTGCCCCCCCCCCCCCCCCCCTCGCCTGGGTGTTGCCATGGAAACAGATGTGGTCATAATGTGGATTGTTTTTGAGCCTCTCTGCTCTGAAACCTTCAGTGAGAGAAGAAGAAGAAGAAGAAGAAGTCTGTCCTGCTGTTCATCAACCCAGCAGACGTTTGTCCGCCATCTTGGCTCTGATTCAAACCTCCGTTAGAAACACGAAGCGTCCTGCAGACAGACTGGACTCTGCTCCAGTTTAACCAGTGAGACTGTTTACTGGTGCTGAGCGTCATTAATACTGACTAATATATCAGTTTAATCCATTTTAAATGAAATCTGTGACACAGTAAAGTTCAGTCTGATGTGTGAAGGATGAGTTTTGAACAGGCTGGAATTAGCTCACTGGCTAGCGTTAGCATTCTGCACCAGCTAACAGTTAGCTTAGCTCTGTGCACAGATAAATATGCTAACAGTTGTTTGAAGTTTCCTTTTATAAACAGAAATGAAAAAGAAAGTGTTTCAATATTCAGATATAAACTTTAAAAGTTTTACAACTGATTTTTGTTCTCAAAAACTAAAAAAAAAAGACGATTTTTGTTCTTCTTCTTCTGTTTGTGGCAACAAAAACTCAACATGAACCAGAACGTCCTTCTCATAAATACTAAACAAAAAATATCAAACTAACTTCAAATACCAGGAAGTAGACGGAGCCAGATGTCTGTCTGGGTACTTTATGGTATTTGAGAATTTTAATATTTCAGAAACATTTAAACGTGAAAAAGAAACTTGATCTTCAAGCAGTTCTGGTTTCAGGGAAAGAAAAACCGTCTGTTGCAGAGCTGCAACAATTAGTTCATTAATCAATCAGTTACTATTTTGATAATTGATCAATTGTTTTGAGTCATTTTTGTAAGAAATAAAAATCAAAAATTCTCTGATTTCAGCTTCTTAAATGTGAATATTTTCTGGTTTCTTTCCTCTAGGTGACAGTAAACTGAAGATCAGTTTGGTTGCAGCTTCAGTCTGTTTTTTTTAGTTTTTGAATGATTATTTTTTACCTGATACAGAACAAAAATCAAGTCTAATCTTTATATCTGACCTTTCTGTGTAATCAACACTTTGTTTTTCATCTTTTGTTTCTGTTTATAAAATGAAATTTAAAATATTAAAACAACAATCTGCTCTGATCTGTTTCTGATGATCATCATCGAGTTGTGACTCAGTTCTCAACCCTGGATGTGTGTGTGTGTGTGTGTGTGTGTGTGTGTGTGTGTGTGTGTGTGTGTGTGTGTGTCGGTCGTGCTTGCAGAGGAGGACAGAGGTAGTGTGTGTGTGTGTAGTCTGGACACCATTCAAATCCACTGAGAGAAAAAACACTCATATAGAAAATAAAGAGAGATGATCACAAAGAGAAATGAGTTCAAGTCTGCCCCCCCCCCCCCCATCACTTCCTCACCTTATCAATTACCAATCAATAACTTGAGTGATCAGTCTATGTTTGGACATAAAACAACAGCAGAGACACAGCTGATCACTCTGCACCATTTTCATTCCCCTTCATGAATAAAACAACAGGATCTCTGCAGAGAGAAGGGATGCCAAATGTCTAACCGCTGTGGAGTTAAAACACAAAGAAACACAAAACTTCATCACAGAATATTTGGCACATTTCAGAGCTGCTGTTAGAAACTTAAAGCTCTTAAAGACGATTTCACAAGCTGAATATGACAACGGCAGAGTTTGGCTCCGAGCTGATATTTATTCACTAATCAGGCCCCAGCAGGTTCAATATGTGCTGATATCTGTGTGATAATTTGATTTACTGCTAATTTGTTTGGTAATATTCACCAGAGAAGCATCATATAAACTGAAATGATGAAGGTGCTTCAAGTAGTTTCAGCAGTTGTATTTAAGCTTTTAAGGCCTCGTTTTATAGAAAAGCGTTGAGTTAAAGTTTTAATCCTTCAGATTTTAGGTTTTTGGTGTTCGGAGTATTTACAGACTGACAGACGCAGCGTCTAATCCACACTTACTACTGTTCACTCCTCTGCAGCTGTATCACGACTGGATTAGCTTACTGCTAATGCTAACACAACATTTCCTTCTGCAGCTGTATCACGACTGGATTAGCTTACTGCTAATGCTAACACAACATTTCCTTGTGCAGCTGTATCACGACTGGATTAGCTCACTGCTAATGCTAACACAACATTTCCTTCTGCAGCTGTATCACGACTGGATTAGCTCACTGCTAATGCTAACACAACATTTCCTCCTGCAGCTGTATCACGACTGGATTAGCTTACTGCTAATGCTAACACAACATTTCCTTCTGCAGCTGTATCACGACTGGATTAGCTTACTGCTAATGCTAACACAACATTTCCTTGTGCAGCTGTATCACGACTGGATTAGCTTACTGCTAATGCTAACACAACATTTCCTTCTGCAGCTGTATCACGACTGGATTAGTTTACTGCTAATGCTAACACAACATTTCCTTCTGCAGCTGTATCACGACTGGATTAGTTTACTGCTAATGCTAACACAACATTTCCTTCTGCTGCTGCTTCACATTAAAAGACAGAGTGAAACACAGGGTGGCTTTTATTGTGAAGCAGCCACAGGAAACACAATGTGTTCGTCAGTGTCTTTATTCTTTATTAAAACGAAGACTGTAGTGTTTAAACCGTGCCTGCTGTTACCACGGTAACCACAGGGGTCACCAAATCAACCCGGACTGAAATCTGAAGGATTATAACTTTAAAATATTAGTTTTAAAACATTTAAAGAGTAACTTCTCTGAAACTCTCCAGTGGTTTAACGTCTCACCTGGCTGCAGTGATGCACAGGTGTACTCAGGGACACTGTGATGTCACTGCTGGATGTCGTTACAGGTGATTATTATTATTATTCTATTAAATGTAATTGATTGATCTCTAACTATCATGGGAAGGGGGGGGGGGGGGGGGGGGCAGCTCGTTTTTGCCACCAAGCAGGTTCATCTGGTTTTGTTTTATTCCAAACTGAGGCTGAAAAAGGAAAAGTGAAGCAGCCGGCGGCAGAGGGGTCAAAACCATCAACACTGATGACAAAAATGATCAGGAATTATTGATTTTTAACAAAGCCGAGCATCAGAAATGACAGCTCGATGATTAGTGCTGACAGAGAAGCCTGTGGGGGCGAGCAGAGCTGTAACAACAGTCATTTATTATGAGGGAGAAGCCGTTTACTCCCCGACACATCATCGACTCTGACAGGTCTAATTCAGCAGCTCCTAAAACTGTCGGCTGGAAGCGAACGCTGTAAATGAGAGAAAGTGTTAGTGGAGGGGAACGAGTCGGAGCCGGTCCGACCTGCAGGCGGACGAGAGCTGGTCGTTAAAACTGTGGAAAAGGCTTGTGGGATGTTTTGAAGGCGTCGACAGCGAGATGAAGGGACACAAACAGAGAGGTGACAGGAGAGAGGACAGGGAGGAGGAAAACACACCGGACAGGACAGAGAGCCAGAGAGGAAGGGATGAGAGGACAAAGGTCCACAAGAGAGGAGAGACCACACAGTCTGACCCTCTTCACTTCTCCTTTGCAAGAGGACGACACGGTGTGAGAAATAAAAGTCCTGACGCCGACCCACAAAATAAAAACCCCCCCAAACGAACCCTGACTGAGCGCACGGTGTCTGTCTTCACGGCTCGGTCTGAGTCCTTTCGTCTGTCTTTGTGGGACAGATGATCGGATGGAGGCAAAGATGGCCGATGGACAGACAGTCAGCAAGGAGATGGTGGAGCTGGGGATGACAGGGGTGGAGAGGAGAGGAGGAGTGAGGAGAGGAGATGAAGAGGAAGACAAATGACAAAACATCACAAAAATAATACAAGATAAAACAGAAGAGGCTGACTGAGAGGAGGAGAGGAAAGGTGAAGGATGAAGCTGAGATATGGAACCAAAGAGAGGAGGTGGAGGTGGAGGTGGAGGTGGAGGCAGGAGAGGAGGACAGGAGGGAGGAGGAGGAGGGTAGGTGAGTCTTCATCTCCTTACCGTGGCGTCCCCGGAGGCCCTACGGCGTTTGAGGTCGGAGGTCGCAGTGATGGACCTAAAAGAGGTTTTCAGTTTGGGCTCGGGCTCTGCTCTACCACTTTTCCTATCCTAAAATAAATGATACGATAGGTGCAACACACACATTAACACACGCAGGAGAGACACGTCAACACCTCAGCTACACTCCCTCCTCGCCGCCACAGGTGTGTGTGTGTGTGTGTGTGTGTGTGTGTGTGTGTTTGAGCCATGAGGACAGAGCATTACAGTTCACACACAACTATACAAATACAGTATTATGCAGTATGATAAAGTATAGTGTGATATAGTGCTAGTATAGTACATATAATAGTGTAGTATAGTATGGTGTAGTATAACACAGCATATCATGGTATAGTGATAGAACAGTGCAGTATAATACATAGGATAGCACAGTATAGTTATAATATTTAACATAGTACAGAAGTAGAATATTGTACATACTATACATAGTACAGTATAGTACAGTATTTCATAGTATAATGGGAGGATAGTATAGTAATAATATTTAATATAATATAGTAATAGAATAATCTATATAGCATAAAGTATGTTGTTGTCCAGTATAGTATAGTATAGCATAATATAGTATAGTATAGTGTGGTATAGCATAGTATAGTTTAGCACAATATAGCATAGTATAGTATAGTATAGTATAATATAATATAGTATAGTATAGTATAGTATAGTATAGTATAGTATAGTATAGTATGGTATAGTATAGCATAGTATAGTATAGTATAGTATGGTATAGTATAGCATAGTATAGTATAGTATAGTATAGTATAGTATAGTATAGTATAATATAGTATAGTATAGTATAGTATAGCATAGTATAGTATAGTATAGTATAGTATAGTACAGCATAATATAGTATAGTATAGTATGGTATAGTATAGCATAGTATAGTATAGCATAGTATAGTATAGTATAGTATAGTATAGCATAGCATAGTATAGTATAGTATAGTATAGTATAGTATAGTATAGTACAGCATAATATAGTATAGTATAGTATGGTATAGTATAGTATAGTATAGTATAGTATAGTATAGTATAATATAGTATAATATAGTATAGTATAGTATAGCATAGCATAGTATAGTATAGTATAGTATAGTATAATATAGTATAATATAGTATAGTATAGTATAGCATAGCATAGTATAGTATAGTATAGTATAGTATAGTATAGTATAGTACAGCATAATATAGTATAGTATAGTATGGTATAGTACAGCATAATATAGTATAGTATAGTATGGTATAGTATAGCATAGTATAGCATAGTATAGTATGGTATAGTATAGCATAGTATAGTATAGTATGGTATAGTATAGCATAGTATAGTATAGTATAGTATAGTATAGTATAGCATAGCATACTATACTATAGTATAGTATAGTATAGCATAGCATAGTATAGTATAGTATAGTATAGTATAGCATAATATAGTATAGTATAGTATAGTATAGCATAGCATAGTATAGTATAGTATAGTATAGTATAGCATAATATAGTATAGTATAGTATGGTATAGCATAGCATAGTATAGTATAGTATAGTATAGTACAGTATAGCATAGCATAGCATAGCGTAATATAGTATAGTATTGTATGGTATAGTATAGCATAGCATGGCATAGGATAGTATAGTATAGTATAGTATAGTATAGTATAGTATAATATAGTATAGTATAATATAGCATAATATAGTGTAGTATAGTATGGTATAGTATAGTATAGCATAGCATAGTATAGTATAGTAGAGTATAGTATAGCATAATATAGTATAGTATAGTATGGTATAGTATAGCATAGTATAGCATAATATAGTATAGTATGGCATAGTATAGCATAATATAGTGTAGTATAGTACAGTATTATATAGTATAGTATAGTATAGCACAATATAGTATAGTCTAGTCTAGTCTAGTCTAGTCTAGTCTAGTATAGTATAGTATAGCATAGCATAGCATAGCATAGTATAGTATAGCGTAGTATAGTATAGTATAGTGGGATAAAGTGTGGCGTATAGCATAGCATTGCATAGAAGAGTAATAGTATAGTACAATCATAGTATATCATAGTGTAGTGGTATAGTGTTGTATAATATAGTAATAGAATAATTTAATATAGTATAGTACAGAATTAAACACTATAGCATAGTATAGTAAACTACCACTATAGCAATAGTATAGCTTAGTGTAGTACAGTTGTAGAAGATAGCTTAGCATAGTGTAGTATAACTGCAGTATATAGTACAGTATAGTATTGTATACAGTGGTATACAGTAATAAAGCATGCTATAGTACAGTAACAGTTAATAGTATTTTAGTATTGTATAGTAGTAAAATACTATAGTGTAGCAACTAGGCCCAGCACGTTTCATGCATACAGAACTCGCCAAACGACCATCAGATCTACAGGTCAACACAGTAGTGTCAACTGAAACAGGTGTGAAGTGGTTTTATTATCCTAACAACTCGCAGAACCGATATATAAATGATTTAGTGTAGCATAATATAGCAATACATATAATATAGCTCAGAACAGCATAGTATAATAAAGTACTACTATAGTAATAGTATAGCCTAGTATAATATAGTTACAGAATAAAAGTCAGCAAAGTGTCGTGTAGTAATAGTATATACAGTAGTATAGTATAGTATAACAGTATAATGTGATAAAGCATGGTAGAATGATATAGTGTAGTGTCATATGGTAATAGTATAGTATAGTATAGTACAGTAACAGTATGTAGTACAGGTTAGTTTCATACCATATAGTGATTGAATAGTGAAGTGTAGTATAGTGTTGTGTAGTGCTGTATAGTATACTGTAGTATACCATAGTGTAGTATGTAGCATAATGTACTAGCAGGACAACAAATATGAGTAGTAAGTAGTATAATACAGTATAGTGGTAGTATAGTATAGTATTACACTACTATAGTAACAGTATAGTATAGTATAGTGTAGTTATAGAACAACATTCAGCATAGTGTAGTAGTAGGACAACAAACATAGTAAATGTATAATAAAAGTATGATACAGTATAGTGATATTATAGTATAGTATTATACTACTACCACTAATAGTGTGGCATAGTAACTGTGTATAGTATAGTTTAGTTTGGTATTGTATAATAATTGAATGGTAAAGCGGAGTATAGTGTTGTATTGTGTAGTACAGTAAACCACAGTATAGCATAGTGTACTCCGTAGTATCATATATATATATATAGTATAATGTAATAGTAATAAAACAATGAATATATGTAAATATGTTAATTAATGGAATGGATTTTACACATTAGAATAATAACTACCTGCTTGTTTTGTTTTCATCTTATTGTGTGTGTGTGTGTGTGTGTGTGTGTGTGTGTGTGTGTGTGTGTGTGTGTGTGTTGTGTGTGTGTGTGTGTGTGTGTGTGTGTGTGTTGACTCCGCCATCTGCTCCTGACAGCAGCAGGTTATATAACATCCTGCCTGCACAGTCTGCGTGTTTCTGTAGACACACAACATGTCTACCTGCATGTGTGTGTGTTTGTGTATAGATATGCATGTGTGTGTGTGTGTGTGAATGTGTGTGTTTGTCTATAGATATGTGTGTGTTTGTGTGTAGATATGCATGTGTGTGTGTGTTAGTGTGTGTTAGTGTGTGTCAGTGTGTGTGTGTGTGTGTGTGTGTGTGTGTGTGTGTGTGTGTGTGTGAGTGTGTGTTAGTGTGTGTGTGTTAGTGTGTGTTAGTGTGTGTGTGTGTGTGTGTGTGTGTTAGTGTGTGTGTGTGTGTTAGTGTGTGTTAGTGTGTGTGTTAGTGTGTGTTAGTGTGTGTGTGTTAGTGTGTGTTAGTGTGTGTGTGTGTGTGTGTGTGTTAGTGTGTGTGTGTGTGTTAGTGTGTGTTAGTGTGTGTTAGTGTGTGTTAGTGTGTGTTAGTGTGTGTGTGTTAGTGTGTGTGTGTGTTAGTGTGTGTTAGTGTGTGTTAGTGTGTGTTAGTGTGTGTGTGTGTGTGTTAGTGTGTGTGTTAGTGTGTGTTAGTGTGTGTTAGTGTGTGTGTGTGTGTGTGTGTGTTAGTGTGTGTGTGTTAGTGTGTGTTAGTGTGTGTGTGTGTGTGTGTGTTAGTGTGTGTGTGTGTGTTAGTGTGTGTTAGTGTGTGTTAGTGTGTGTGTGTGTGTGTGTGTGTTAGTGTGTGTTAGTGTGTGTGTGTGTGTGTTAGTGTGTGTGTTAGTGTGTGTGTGTGTGTGTGTGTTAGTGTGTGTGTGTGTGTGTGTGTGTGTGTTAGTGTGTGTGTGTGTGTGTGTTAGTGTGTGTGTTAGTGTGTGTGTGTGTGTGTTAGTGTGTGTGTGTGTGTGTGTGTGTGTGTGTGTGTGTGTGTTAGTGTGTGTGTTAGTGTGTGTTCTTGTTCCTGTTTCAGATGAAGTTGATGTTTCAGTAAAACAGAAGACTTTCCCTCCGTTTTACTGCCGTCACAAACACACAGCAGCAGGTAAACCAACCACATGAGGACGACAGGAACAAACCAAACAAAGCAAAAGGAAATAACCTGAGGGGGGGGGCTTTAAGGAAGGCGGGCGCAGGGGGGGCTTTAGGGAGGGGGGGCTTTAAGGAGGGGGGGGCGAGGGTGAGGTGGGAACATAGATGGCGAATGAGGCCTGAATGAAGCAGGGAGGATGTTTGTTCATCATGAACACATAAGATCATTATACCAACACATTGCTGCTATAATGCCGTCTCACCTGAGGGAAGGTGTGTGTGTGTGTGTGGGGTGTGTGTGTGTGTGGGGTGTGTGTGTGTGTGTGTGTGTGTGTGTGTGTGTGTGTGTGTGTGTGTGTAGGGGGGGTGGGGGGGGGTGGGGTGTGTGTGTGTGTGTGTGTGTGTGTGGGGGGGGTGGGGGGGGGGGGGTGGGGTGTGTGTGTGTGTGTGTGTGTGTGTGGTGAACAGAAGGGGGAGGGGCAGCAGCAGACAGATGTATGGTCAGCATGGGTTTTCACCTCTAACATCATATCAACATGTCATCAGTTTGACCTTTGACCCCTCACAGTGCACAGGTGTGAGGCTGTGGTCAGAGCTGGGTATCAAATCTGAGAATCTCAACTTTGTTATTTCTCTTTATGTTCAAATATTAAAACACTGATGACTGACATATTTTACTAAACAACAAATCTGCATCATTTTACTCTTTTATTATCATCAACAAATCCCACAAAAACACCAAAACCAACAAGTCACATCAGGAAGTGGAGCAGCACAAATGTGTCTCTAGACAGGGTGAGTTAGCGATCTAACTGCTAACATGCTAACCTTGGGCAAGTTATTTGAAAATTGTAATTAATTACCGATTACACATCACTCATTATAAAAGAAATTACATTATTTATTCATTACTCAGCAGCAAAAGTAATGTGTTACTTTACTTTACTTTGTTTACTCAGAATCCTCCACAGCTACATGCTAACATGTTTAACAAGCAGGCAGGAAACAGTTCGAAGGATTTATTGAAAATCCAACAGCTAGCGTTAGCGTAGCCACAGTGCTGCACACGGCACTGCAGAAGTCCCGACCTCAGCTGCACGAGTCCTACGCACTCCAACTCTGAACTAAACCAGCGTCACATGACTCCTGAATGTAGCCGTACCCGTTAGCTAACGTTAGCGCGCTAGCTAAGAACACGCAACATGTGAAGTAGATCAGAGTCTTATTTTCACCCTTTGAAAATGTTGGTACCGGTGGTAAACAAAGTACTTTAAACTACTAATACCACACTAACAATACTCTGTTAAAAGTAAAAGTATTTTTAGCAAAATGTACCTACATTTACTTAACGTCTGTTCAAGGTGGAGCTCATTTTAACTGCTTTATATACTGCTGGATAGCTTAATCTATAGTAATGCATCATATTTTATTTGTTGATCATATATTTTTTGTGTAATATCTTAATCGTAGGAGGGACATTTTATATAGATTAGCTCCATATCTGCGAGTTTCAATAACTGCTGTGTCTATCTGCTGTTAGTCCGTCTCTCAATACTTTCCTCCTCCTCTACTCTGCTCCAAGCCCATTGGTTCCTACTGAAGACTTTAGAAACACCTCACAAATATATATTTTCATGTTTTAAAAATGCTCAGTAATTTCCTAAAACAGCAGTTTGGGGACTATTTTCAGCGGCGGATGAATCCACATTTGGTGCTGTGGTGAGTATTAGCAGGACAGATACGATATCTCACACAAAACCTGTTAGTAGATGAACTCACTGTTGGTTGGAGTCTGATTATTATGGGATTTATTGACAATAAGAAAAATACAGAATATCAGTTTTACTTTAAGAATAAATAAAAGTAGAATATTATGTGTAGATGTAGAAACGATACCCAGCCCTCATATCGACTCTTAAAAACTGTCACACATTCAGTTTGAAATGGAAAACAAAGATCAATAAAACACATTGATCGTGAGTTAAGAGCATCGTTGCAGCCTGAAACCCACACAGGCCTCAGACTGTTTAAACCCGACTCAGACTCTGGGGTCATGTGGGTCCCACAGACCTCCATCAGGCTCCGGTCAGTTCAATCAGGATCAATAACATTCTGTTTAAAGCATTTTTATGCCTCGATCAAACATTAAAGTCCATCAGCAGCGACAGAACAGCGGAAGACTTTGATCACAGCGTCAGTCAGTGACATGGAAAATAAAAATAACACCATCAGTATTATATGAAACACATCTGGAGCTGTTAGCCCCCCCCCCCCCCAAAACCTGCAGAGTTATAGTTAATGATACATGACCTCTACTGTACTCTACTGTACTCTACTGTACTCTATTGTACTCTACTGCACTCTACTGTACTCTACTGTACTCTACTGCACTCTACTGTACTCTACTGTACTCTACTGTACTCTACTGCACTCTACCGCACTCTACTATACTCTATTGCATTCTACTGCACTCTACTGCACTTTACTATGCTCTACTGTACTCTACTCTACTGCACTCTACTATACTCTATTGCATTCTACTGCACTCTACTGCACTTTACTATACTCTACTGTACTCTACTCTACTGCAGTCTACTGCACTCTACTGCACTCTACTGTACTCTACTGTACTCTGTACTCAACTTCAGTACCTCACAGTCTACTGCAGTACTTTAACTACATCAAGCTCATAATACTTATGTACTTTTACTGCAATACTTTAACTACATCAAGCTCATAATACTTATGTACTTTTACTGCAGTAGGATTTTTCATGCAGGACTTTTACTTGTAATGTGGTATTTTTACGTTGCTGTATTGGTACTTTTACTGCAGTAAAGTATCTGAGTACTTCTTCCATCACTGGTTGTGACTCTGAGAACTAAGACAGCTTTTACCACCAGAATAGAAACAGCACATTATCAAAAATAAAACCTTGACTATGAAATAACGTCTCTTTATTCATATTTACTGTGAACTGTGAAGGTTTTCTTCTTCTTCTGTGGTTGCAGATGTTGGTGTGAGACCAGATGAAACATGTTGTGACTGTTGATCTGTCTGAACTGAATGATTTTGGTGTAAAATGTATTAAACCTTCAGCTCATCAACACTTCCTCTCACAGTTTCCTGCTGCTGTGTTTTTATGTGCTAATCCTGCTGCCGCGCTAACTCGCCTTAAGACACGACTGTTTGAAGTGCTAATCATCCACTGCTAGCTGTTAGCCTTTAGCGGCTGGTGTTTGAAGTGTTAATCCCGACAGAGAAGTGATGGTTATTAATATGTTTCTGCTCGACAGCTGCGGCCAGCTGCTGCTGCCGAGGCTGCAGAACACAAAGACTTCACACCAGAAATCATCTTGTATTGCAGAAAAACAGACGGCAGGTTTCTTCTTCTGGTTTTTTTTACATACATACTGTAATAATCTGTGTTTATTTCTGGAGCTGCCGTCATTAAACAGAGAGAAGTGTTTCTCAGCTGTTCTGATCTGTAACCTGCTGCTGGTTAAATGATCCAGCGCTCCTGTTCTGATCAATAACACATTTTTATAGCTGATATATAAATTAATTAACTTTAATACAGTATCTACTGAAGAGAGGAGTCAGTATCTTCTAATCAACATCTCATAATTCTGATACCAATCATTACAAGATCTTTTCTATTTTCTCTTTTTCATTCTGTTTTTTGATTAATTATTAACAATCTATAAATTATAATTATATCTATAAATAATGACTGATTGACTTTGTGTTTCCTGCTTCATTGGTTTGATGCTTTAAAGACGATTGTGTCGTGTTACATCATGTATGTTAGTCATCTCATATTAGCAGCGTGACTAATGACACCACATGACGCTTCATCTCATGTTATTATATAGTCATATATATATATATGTTATATGTCACAGCGGTTATTGATCATCTTTACATATTGATCCTGATGAGTTTTGCTGAGTTGGACAGTTTTTTTTGCTGTTGCAACGTCTTTGTTCATTCACAAAGAACAATAAAGTGTTTGATTCGATCCTTTCTGAGCTGTAAAGCTGCAGCAGCCGGTTTAATGACATGCAAGTTATTTTTCAAGGAGATACAAGGTTATCTGGTTGCAGCCATTAGTGTCTGTGACTCAGCTCAACACATCACTGCTGATACAACGACAGCAGAACAAGATAAACTCACATTACATTCACTTTTACTTGATAAAGAGGATTCAGCAGAAGATATTTACTAAAGTTTTTGCAGATTACTGTTAGGGATGTAAAATACAGTTTATTGTGGTATTTACTCAGAGATCATTTAAAATAACCTCTGATATGTGCAGTAAGAGTGGATCATTCAGGTTTTCTCCTCGTGTCTGACTATGACAAAGTCACTGACGACGAAAAAGTGACAAACGTCTTCATGAGGAGGATTTATTGTGGCTCCAGTTTCCAGCTGTTCCTAATAAACTGATCACTGTGTGTTATTTTTCCGCTGATCTCGTTAAACTTTAATACGAGACACAGAAGTGAATCTGTGAGTGTCTGACAGGTCTGAGATCAGCTGAGAGCTCGTTCATAATTTTATATTTAGCTAGTTTCCCTGTATGTGTGTGTGTGTGTGTGTGTGCAGACTAGGAAGTAATTGTTATAATTACTACACAAATAATGAGCTGAAACTCTCTACAAAGCTCCATAAAGCTGAGAGGAGCCGCAGGTTCATCAACATATTACACACTGACAGATCCGACTGTGGAGGGATGGAAACATATGTTATTATAGAGATATATGTTATAAAAGGTTTAAAGAGGAAATCAGGGTTAAAGAGATTATTAGCTGCAGTAAAATAACGAACATATGAATCAGTGATAGTTGCAGCTGCTCATCAGTGAACGAAGCGTCTGGCTTTACGTCTACGCAGAAACAGGAAACAGTTGTCGGGGTCAGAAGCGTCTCGGCCTCATTAGTGCGACAGCAGTGAACCAGCTGACTGAAGTGAAGTGAACTGAAGTGAACAGGACGTTTGAATCCCTGTGGACACGATGATAACTGTTACGGCTCTACAGCAGCCGCGTGTTTGTTTTTTCCCATCATGCTTCAGTGAGGAGGCGGTGGTTCTGGGGATCGCTCCGAGGTTACAACATGAACCTGACAAGAAGCAGCATTAATATTTCTGTCAGAGACTCCGCAGAGTGTCTCAGTGGTCGTCCTGTCTGCTTCCTTTTAAAGACGATATTATACAATCAAATTTATATCATCAGCGTTCTCAAAGACGCTTTACAAACCAAAGAAAGAGACACAACAAGAGAGATGCTTGTCCTCGCTGTAATCATTCCTCCTGTTCATACTGGATATTAAAAGATCCTTCAAATGTGTTTTCAATGGAAGTGATGGAGGCCAAAATCCACAGTGTGTCCACACAGTCATTTAAAAGTCTGTGTGAAGCTTCTATTCAGCTTCATCAGTCTGAGTTAGTCATATCAAGTGGATATCTGACACATTTACAGTCTTTGTGTTTCCCTGTTGAGCTGCAGGTGGAAGTATAGTAACAAAAAGAGGAACTTTGGCACTAAAAAGACTGTAACGTTGAAAGATATCTACTGGATTTGACTCATTTAGACGCTGAAGCTTCATATTAGCTTCAGATAAACTTTTGTGGATTTTGTCCTCCATCACTTCCATTGTAAGGTCGTTATGAAGACTTGATAATTAATTTAATTTTCCTTTCATATGTTTTTATTGGGATGACTGACTGTCTTTAGAAGACAATGTGATTCTGCATTTAAAGAAAAGTTTCCTTATGTTGTAAATGTTCTTTGTTATTTTGATTAAAAAAAAGATTTTATAAAGAAATTCCTTTCATTCTCTCTTCATGTGTGTGCAGACAGATCAACAGATCAGCTTCATAATGTTTATTTTCTTCTCTCTGCTCAGTAAACAAACACAGAGACTTTCACTCTAATGTGTCTCTGTTTGTCTCTCCTTCCTCTCTCCACTCTGATAATTAGATAAATATATTATTGAAAAGACTAATAAATAAAATCTGCATTCCAACAGTGAACAATCTAAACTTGAACAACATAAAACTGTATATAAATCAGTGCAGCCTGAATCAGCTGTTAAACATGTTAAACATGTAATAATACGACGTTCATGGTAATAAACACGCTACCCGAGAAACAAGCTAACGGCGTCAAACTGATTGTTGTAACATTCATGTACAGAGTTCAACACATGCTTAAGATTATTGTTGTGATTCAAACACTTTCTTCCTGGAAAATAGAACACAGTAGAACACAGTAGAACACAGTAGAACACAGTAGAATAATGGATACCGCAAGGAAGAGCTGAGTATCTTACTGTTCTCTAGTACAGTAGAGAACAGTAGAGAACAGTAGAGAACAGTAAATTGGGGTATAGTAGAGGTCAGTAGAGCTTTTAGAGTACAGTGGAGTAGATTTCAGTAGAGAACAGCAGAGTTCAGTACAGTAGAAACCAGTGGGGTAGAGTAGATCTGAGGAGAGAACAGTAAAGTACCTGCAGATTCTTCCTCCAGACGTTCACGGCGGCGAACGCGAGCTGCATCTGTTTCCTGCGAGCGTCTTTGTGTCGTTTGTAGGCGATCTCGATGAAGATGAGGAAGATCCCGGCAACGATGCCGCCGGCAACCAGCATGAACACACCTGAGGAGGACAGATGAAGACAGGTGAGGACAGGTGAGGACAGGTGAGGACAGGTGAAGACAGGTGAGGACAGATGAAGACAGTTGAGGACAGGTGAGGACAGGTGAGGACAGATGAAGACAGGTGAGGACAGGTGAGGACAGTTGAGGACAGGTGAAGACAGGTGAGGACAGGTGAGGACAGGTGAGGACAGGTGAAGACAGGTGAGGACAGGAGAGGACAGGTGAGGACAGATGAAGACAGGTGAGGACAGGTGAGGATAGTTGAGGACAGATGAGGACAGGTGAGGACAGGTGAGGATAGTTGAGGACAGATGAGGACAGGTGAGGACAGGTGAGGAATGGTGAATCTTTAATCTTCAGCAGAACAGTCTGTAGAGGACGGGGACGCTGAGTCGGTCTGTTACCTACCTGCCATGTTCTCGAAGGTGAGGGTAGCGGGGGCGTTGCTCCTGGAGTCACACTCCTGGTATCGAACCCACGTCTTGTCAAGATCCTCCATGAAGCCATTCTCATGAGAACTGTGGAGAAACAACAAAAACATGGAGACACACCGAGTACAAATTTATACCAACAACACACGAGTCTGATCAAGGTACGAGTCAGACAGGAGCAGCTGTTCAGCAGGGTATCTAAAAGGGTATCCATGGGGTATCAGTAGTAACAAAGGGGTATCCATGGGGTATCAGTACTAACAAAGGGGTATCCATGGGGTATCGGTACTAACAAAGGCGTATCCATGGGGTATCGGTAGTAACAAAGGGGTATCCATGGGGTATCAGTACTAACAAAGGCGTATCCATGGGGTATCAAAGGGGTATCCATGGGGTATCAGTAGTAACAAAGGGGTATCCATGGGGTATCAGTAGTAACAAAGGGGTATCCATGGGGTATCAGTACTAACAAAGGCGTATCCATGGGGTATCAGTACTAACAAAGGCGTATCCATGGGGTATCAGTAGTAACAAAGGGGTATCCATGGGGTATCAGTACTAACAAAGGGGTATCCATGGGGTATCAGTACTAACAAAGGCGTATACATGGGGTATCAGTAGTAACAAAGGGGTATCCATGGGGTATCAGTACTAACAAAGGGGTATCCATGGGATATCGGTAGTAACAAAGGGGTATCCATGGGGTATCAGTAGTAACAAAGGGGTATCCATGGGGTATCAGTAGTAACAAAGGGGTATCCATGGGATATCGGTAGTAACAAAGGGGTATCCATGGGGTATCAGTAGTAACAAAGGGGTATCCATGGGGTATCAGTAGTAACAAAGGGGTATCCATGGGATATCGGTAGTAACAAAGGGGTATCCATGGGGTATCAGTAGTAACAAAGGGGTATCCATGGGGTATCAGTAGTAACAAAGGGGTATCCATGGGGTATCAGTAGTAACAAAGGGGTGTCCATGGGGTATCAGTAGTAACAAAGGGGTATCCATGGGGTATCAGTACTAACAAAGGGGTATCCATGGGGTATCAGTAGTAACAAAGGGGTATCTGTGAGGGGTCTGTGAGGTTTCAGAGTCATCAGTAGGGTACCAGTAGAACTCAGGAATGTTGAGATTTAATATTGCTGTCCTTTGATAAAACCTGACAGTTTGACTGACAGACTGACTTCATATCAGTGTGAATGTGACAGTTTAACAACCAAAGCAGCAGGAATAAAATCAGAGTTTTTATGAACTGTTGGGTGTTGAGTGAATCGAGCTAATTAGCGTTAGCAGCTTTATTTCCAGCCTGTCTGTGATGATGCATCAGCTGGTTTTCTTCATTGTCGGTAGCGGGTGTTAACAGGCTAAGCTAACAGTGTGTCAGCAGGGTTGCATCAGCAGCAGTCCGGATGGAGGAGCTGCTAACCAGCCTGAGAAAACTACAACTGTGGGTCTGTGTAATGCTTATCAGTTCAAGTTTACATATAAAAAATGAAGTTCCAGCAACCAGCTCGCCATTCTCACACAGGCTTCACTTAACAGCTTCCCACTCTGAGCGTGACAACAGAGGAAAATGGCCACCGTGCGAATATGGTCCATTAGAGGAGCAGCAGTAAAGTGTCGATAGGATATCATAAGGTGTCAGTGGGGTATCAGTAGAGTATTAGTAGGGTGTAAACTGGGTATCAGAGGGATGTGAGAATGGTATCAGAAGGTACCTGTAGTGTTCCAGTCGGGTATCTGTGGGTTTACCTGAGAATAGCCAGAGAAACGTTCTGTTTCCACGGACTGTCCTTCCTCATTCCAATCCCGAATCCAGAGCGGAAGAAAAGCTCTCCCGTCGTCACCAGATCACACTTCTGCGACGCCTCGAACTCCAACACAGCGCTGTCCCAGATGAAGGCATGCAGCTTACTACAGGAGGAGGAGGAGGCACAAACATTAGGTATGTCAGGTGGAGCTCAGTATAAGCAGGTGGACCATAAGAAATAATCACCTGTTCACAGTAAAACAGCTTATTTCACCTGTGAGGTATAAAGGCTAATTTCAGAACTGTTATCCTAAGAGCCTACTTGTCTCTGACGGCTTGGATGGCCTCAGCGGCGCTCTCGTAGTTGTGTTTCTCCATGTGCCGGTACATTGTGCTCAGCTCCACCTGCCGTCTGAAGTAAATATCCACCGAGCTCTGCTTCACTGTGGCGTAGATGAACTTATCTGATGGGTTACGCAGCTAAAAACAACAAAGTACAGCACAGAACACAGAGTCAGGAATTTATTCTGATCAAACACAAGCTACTGAAATTAAAAACAAAGCTCAGTCTTTTAGCATTTCAGTCTGTTGATTTCATGTCACCAACAGAGACCGACGTCTCCTGTTGGCCACTGAAGATGAGTTGTAGGAATCTCTTGCAGGACATTTGCTCTTTGTGCATTCTGGGAGGGAAAGAATCGAGGTTTTACCAAATGTAAAATCCTTTGAGGTAAAATTTGTGATTTGTGATATTGGGCTATATAAATAAAAGATCCAAAAACAACCAAATAAAAGCGACCTGATGTTGTAGAAACTGATGGCAACACACAACCAGCAGGAGGAGCGAATAACGTCAAACAATAGCAAAGCTGTAGACTCAGGATTTCAGACAAAAATAAGGACTTGACTTAAACTGAACTGCTGTTAAACGTGACGTGCCCCATAAAATCCCGCAACAATAAAAGACACAGAAGACCGGGACAGGCGGAACTTTCATGGCCACAAACAGAATATTTCATTATTAGCTCCGTGTCAGGAGTTCAAAGGTTTTACAATCCATCCATAAACCATAAATAATAACTAACTAATAAATAAGAAAAGAACATTGGAAGGGTGAAAGATGAAGGTAACACCCCAAAACATCTGATCAGGGAGGGCAATAAGTTTCCTCTGAAGACACCACAGTTCATGTATTTTCAGTAGGACAGGACGGAGGAGTCTCACCCTGGGGTCATTGATGCCAGTGATGCGCTCCTCAGGCCGGTCCAGCACCAGGAAGGCTGCCAGGTTGGCAGTATATGATGCCACGATGATCATGGCGAATCCTGCCCACACCATACCCAGAATCCTCGCTGAGAAACTCCTGGGAGCTCCTGCTCAGGCAGAGAGCACAGACACATGTTAGTGTTGTGTTGTTCATACAGTAGTACTGTTTATTTCACAGGAGGAGACGACGTGTCGGGTCACCTTCTCCTATCCCAGAGTTCAGCAGTACTCCCCATGAGAACCACATGGCGGAGGAAAGGGTGAGGGCGTCCTCTTCTTCTTCTTCACTGTTCACTTTAAACCTTCCGAACGGGCTGCAGATACACAGGAGCACAGTGTTATATAACATTATACTCTGTGTTATTGTGTCGCACTTTATATTGTACTTTATCACATCAGTAGTGAATTGTCCAGTATCCTACTGGACTGTATCACACTAGCATGTGTCACATTGTGTTTTGTGTTGATTAGTATCATATCGTATTGTATCGTATCATATCGTATCATATTGTATCGTATCATATCGTATCATATTGTATCGTATCGTATCGTATCATATCGTATCATATTGTATCGTATCGTATCGTATCGTATCGTAGTGTATTATGTCATATTGTGCTGTGTTATGTTGCAGTGCTTACCTGAACCGGTCTAATAGGTAAAGCATCACTGCCACCACATGGACCGACAGACCGACTAACAGCCACAGTGTGCTCTGGAACGGTTGCATGAATGAGTCCAGAGTGCTGCGCGGGATTTCCTGAACACACAAAAAACCAACACACAGAGTTTAAGGGCAAAGAAAGAAACATGATCTCAGAGGCTTTACAGTGTTTTACAACGTTCTGTCATCTACACCAGAGTTTGACGTTGCCTCAAACTCCATAACATAACAGAACAGAATTCTGCAGGTTTGAGACATGAAAGGAAAGTGTTGAGATTCTTTTTCTGTCAAAATATGACGTTTCTGTTGAGCTTCCTGCTATAAATCAGCCTTCAAACTGGTCCAGGATTCATCATGTAAAGCAACGTTAGAACACAGCATATCAACAGACAGCAGTTAGTATCTGTCAGCTGCCTTCTTTCATTTGACCCAGAATCACACTGGAGTTTATAAAAACACTGTGATGGTTTCAGACACCACTGGAGGGTCGATGGAAACTATGGATCTGCCTCCTGCTGCTGTGGAGCCGATCGCTGGCTGTGAACTGGGTCACTCCGACCAAAAATATCCAGAAACATCCTTCAGAGCAGCGTGAAGGACTGACGCGAGGACAGATGTGACTGTTTCATCAGGACTGTTTAATCTCATCACACAGAGAACAACGTGCTCTTCCTCCTGCTGTGTGCCTGTTTCTGCCTACCCATGATCCTCAGCGACCGTTGCTATGGTGAAGACGCCAGCGACATATTAACATATAGTCAGTATAACATTATGTAGTACTGAAGGTTATTGGTTATGATCGGGATCAACGTACTTTACTGAACATGGAACTGTAAAGAAAATAATGTTGCTATGGACAAAGAAACGAAGTGCATGAAATATAAATAGAGAGAATAAATTAAACATAAATAATTAATAAATAATTACATCATGTAACGGAGGAGGTTGAATAAAATGCACAATCTAAAGTCCAGTTTGATGAGTGTAGGGCTTAAATGTAAAGTTCAGTTTTATCTGTCGTTGGCGTCTTCACCATAGCAACGGTCGCTGAGGATCATGGGTAGGC
>NC_056541.1:1273512-1293512 GCF_910596095.1 Thunnus maccoyii | reverse complement strand
AGTGTCTCAGAGTATTTTCACCCATTAAATGTCCTTGCATTATAAATTCAGCTGCTCCCTTCACTTCCTCTTAATAAGACTCAGTGAATATTGGTCTATCATCCAAAAAAGAACTAAGGTATTTACCATCACTTGAAAAAATTGCCCTGGAAATGATCCAAAATGTCCCCAAAACATATTTCATGAGGGCAAAAAAAGCCCTTGTAAAAAATATTTAATCTCCTGCCAGTTACGTAAGCGGATGATGGAACAGTATTTAATCTAAATAATGTAAACTAGGGTTCACCGTCATGAAACCAAAGAATTTCAAATATACATTTCTCCCGTTTTGGTTTTTACAGAGCAGATGTGTTGCTGTAGGAGACAAAAAGGCAGTTTAATCTCATTTCATTTCATATCTTTATACGCAGCTGCTGAAAACCTTCACAGCAGCAGCTACAGTCGTACCTTCAGTTTAGTCGACATCTGGTATCCAACTGGTTTCTCTGTCTCTCCTCCAGGCCAGATGATCTTCCTCTGAGGGTTCATCACAACCTGAAACACACACAAACACACACTCATGTCATGTTGTTGCAGGCAGGTCTCACTGTGACAAGCTGACTAAATGGCAGCATCAATACTGCATCTGTACATTCATAGTTAAAGACACTAAACACACACACACACACACGTTTGTTCTTCTATCCTTGTGAGGACCCTCGCTGACATGATTAATTCCCCAGCCGCTTGCTCTAAACCAGAGCTCCGTATCGGGGCTGGGAACTATTTTTTCTGACCCGGACTGCTTTTGAGTGACACGTCGCTGTCACGTCTTCTCACCTGTCGTCTTTTAGCCGCCTGCTAGTCGCCACGGTTAACGAGGTTGTTGTCAGATGTAGAAGCTCCGGTTGAAAAAGTAAGGATTGATTTTATGTTCAGTCATGACTGGTTCTTACGACAGGTTGTCATCAAATGTATAACCAAGAGTAACCAGGTGTAACTGGTTTTAACCAGTAATAACCAGTTTTAACCAGTTTTAACCAGGTGTAACTGGTTTTAACCAGTAATAACCAGGTGTAACTGGTTTTAACCAGTTTTAACCAGTTTTAACCAGTTTTAACCGGGTGTGACCGAGTGTGACCAGATGTGACCAGATGTGACCAGGTGTGACCGGGTGTGACCGAGTGTGACCAGATGTGACCAGATGTGACCAGATGTGACCGGGTGTGACCGGGTGTGACCAGATGTGACCAGGTGTGACCAGGTGTGACCGGGTGTGACCGGGTGTGACCAGGTATGACCAGGTGTGACCAGGTGTGACCAGGTATGACCAGGTGTGACCAGATGTGACCAGGTGTGACCAGGTGTGACCAGGTGTTACCAGGTGTGACCAGGTGTGACCAGGTGTTACCAGGTGTGCCTTACCTGCGACCCGTTGAAGACTCCGACCTGGACGAGGCGACCCGGTTTCTGCTGGTAGTTCAGGATGCTGTACGTGGCGAAGCGCCGGTCGCCGTCGTCGTTAAACTCGATCCGTCCCGTCAGGCCATCAGGATACTTGGATGACATCAGCACCCTGGGCAGCCAATCAGAGAGCCGGAAAGTCAAGAGTTTTGTTTTGTTTGTTTTATTTTTTTTTACTTTTAGTTTTGACATTTTTTATTCAGAATTTAAAGATGACAATGACTTAAGTTGAGTAAGAACAGGTCACATGACGTCTCTGCTGCGATACTGGAACACACACAGCCAATAAAACTGATTCATCTTGACGGAGGATATGTAGGTCACACAGACAGGAGGAGCAGTGACACAACTGGGATAATAAACCTCTCTGTCAGTATGACTGGAAGCTGAATCCAGATCAGTTTAGTGAAGCGTCTCTCGCTCTGATCTCAGCTTTTATCTCCAGCTGACGGTGGAGGACATGAAGAGAAACACTCTCTGAAACCTCCACTGAATAAACTCATAAATACACAGCGGACACGCAACGCTGAGAACGGAGGAGCACAGAGAAGATTTCCTTCCTCGCCTCATCCTGTGATGTTCATTCTGTCTACTGCTAACATGTTGATGTTTAGCAGGTATCATGTTCGCTGTGTTGGTTTTCCTGATTAGCACCAGTGATGGAAAGTAACTAAGTACATTTAGTCAAGTGCAGTACTCTGAGGTACTTGTGTTTTACTTGAGTATTTCCATGTGATGCTACTTTCTACATTTCAGAGGGAAATATTGTACTTTCTACTCCACTACATTTATTTGACAGCTTTAGTTACTTTTCAGATGAAGATTTGACACAATGGATAATATAACAAGCTTTTAAAATACAACACATTGTTAAAGATGAAACCAGTGGTTTCCAACCTTTTTGTCTTTTGACGTCTTACAAAAAGCAGTGTGTAGTCGGGGTCACATTTCACATGTCTATGAGTTGTTAACAGCTCCACCAAATATTGATTTTTCCCTCTAAACTTCTCACATGCTTTCATTTCAATAAATGTTCAAATGATCCAATATTTCAGCAAAAATCAAAGATTAGAGAAAAAGTCCAAAAACTGAAAACAGATTTGTGTATCAGAACTTTGTTTTTTCTTCTTTCCTCTCCCATTAATCATCTCACCACCCCTCAGATTTATCTGCTGACCCTTTGGAGGGGCCCGACCCCTAGGTTGGGAACCACTGGACTAAACTAGCTAACTGTATATAAAGTAGTGTAAACTAGCTCCACCTCCAGCAGCTACAACAGTAACATGCTGCTCTAACACTGATGCTTCACTATTAATAATCTAATGATGTCATATATAATAATATATCAGTCAGAGGGACCAAACCACTACTTTTACTGCAATACTTTAACTACATCAAGCTCATAATACTTATGTACTTTTACTGCAATACTTTAACTACATCAAGCTCATAATACTTATGTACTTTTACTGCAATACTTTAACTACATCAAGCTCATAATACTTATGTACTTTTACTGCAATACTTTAACTACATCAAGCTCATAATACTTATGTACTTTTACTGCAATACTTTAACTACATCAAGCTCATAATACTTATGTACTTTTACTGCAATACTTTAACTACATCAAGCTCATAATACTTATGTACTTTTACTGTAGTAGGATTTTTCATGCAGGACTTTTACTTGTAATGGAGTATTTTTACGTCGTTGTATTGGTACTTTTACTGCAGTAAAGGATCTGAGTACTTCTTCCACTGTTGATCAGCACTTAACACAAAGTGCAGCTGTGAGCAAATTTTAAAAGCACATGAAAACACACTTAGAGTTCTCTTCTGTAATTTGCTAATCATAAGCACTGAACCGTGTTGACCTCTGACCTCTGACCTGTTGGCGTTGGTACTGACCGTTTGAAGAGCGGCCCGGTCCTCCAGATGTTGGTGTTACCCACGCAGCCTCGTGGTGGCTCTGTGATGTTCTCCTTCTCAAACAACTCCTGCAGGGACTGAGCCACCACCGCCACGGCGTCCGTGATGTGAGCCGACTCGTTCTTACCGTTAATCAGCTGGAGGCCCAGCAGGCCTGCACCACACACACACATCAACACACACACATAAACACACACAGCAGAGAGAGACGTTACACACAGCAGGGAGCTAAACAGACTGCAGACTGAAAACTGCCCTCATTCATACAGACGCTAATTAAACTCTCACACACGCTGAAATTAATTTTACACATGTAATTAAAAGAGTGCTTCAGTGTAATTCAAGCACACACACACACACACACACACACACACACACGCTCTCAGGGCTTCAGGCGTCAGGTCAGTGTTCAGTAATACCAAACTGCATGCTGGGAGTTCACTCTGAGAATCACAGCGTTTGTCTCTCAGGACAGAAAAAGCCTCACTGGGACGTTATGAACTGTGTCTGGTGTTTTCCTTCAGCAGAAACTCGTCACACTGCAACGAAAAGTGTCCACATCTGTCCTCCAGCTGACTGACAACAGCTGGCTAACACTGTTAGCATTCCCCACTGAAACCACTGACAACAGCTGGCTAACACTGTTAGCATTCCCCACTGAAACCACTGACAACAGCTGGCTAACACTGTTAGCATTCCCCACTGAAACCACTGACAACAGCTGGCTAACACTGTTAGCATCCCCTACTGAAACCACTGACAACAGCTGGCTAACACTGTTAGCATCCCCTACTGAAACCACTGACAACAGCTGGCTAACACTGCTAGCATTCCCCACTGAAACCACTGACAACAGCTGGCTAACACTGCTAGCATTCCCCACTGAAACCACTGACAACAGCTGGCTAACACTGCTAGCATTCCCCACTGAAACCACTGACAACAGCTGGCTAACACTGTTAGCATCCCCTACTGAAACCACTGACAACAGCTGGCTAACACTGCTAGCATTCCCCACTGAAACCACTGACAACAGCTGGCTAACACTGCTAGCATTCCCCACTGAAACCACTGACAACAGCTGGCTAACGCTGTTAGCATTACCCACTGAAACCACTGACAACAGCTGGCTAACACTGTTAGCATTCCCCACTGAAACCATGTAGCTAACATTCCCTCCTGGAGTAAAGTTAGCTGATGTTCCTCCCTGAAACTACCAGTTTCACTCAGCTAACTTATTTCCCTGAACCTTCTGTGCAGTCAGATAATATTCATACATGAAATATGCGACAGTTAGCTAGCATTTCTAACATAAGTCACAAAGCTCTCTGTAGTTAGCTTTTAATCTCTGATCTTAATCTAAATATAACAATTTAATTAATAACAATTAATAAACTTTAAACCAAAATTAAACCATCTCTAGACTCATATGTTTTTTTTTTTTTAACATAAACTGAATGTTTGGTGGCTAATCACGGCTCCTCAAGGGAACATTTGTCACTGAATCAGTCAATCATCAACTGTCCTGTTTACAGCTCCAAACTGAAACAAATGAGCACTCATTCTGTAGCATTCCTGATTAAAATAAAATGTCCCGTAATCACAAAAAACATTGGCTTTCCTAAATGAAACTAACATGCCCGGCTGGGTGTTCTAATTAAAATCTGGAGGTTACAGCCTACCAGCTTTTCTAATTAAAATGAACGTGTTCGACACTTTCTAATGAGGAATGCTAACAGTTCGAGCAGACTGTTGCTCAGTTAGCTGAAGCACCAATGCAGAAACTTTTTCCTTATAATGTGACGAGAGTTTGGTGAAGAAAAACAACATCAAAATCCATAATGTCACAGTACTGCTTCACAGGTTTCTTTTTAGGGGATTGTTTCAGAAGTAACCTCTGCATGATGCTGTCAACCTGCACAGGTACAAGGGGGTGGACACAATAACAGGAACACCTGTACAATCCAACACAACATCCCTGCAGCGCAAACAACTGTTGACATGCTTGGTGGTAAATCTGTGAGGCTGTAGAGTTGTTGTAGTTTTGGGTTGTATTATACTTCAGGTGTTCCTGTTATTCTGTTCAATCTCTGTATTTAATCCAACCTAGAAAAAAAAAGTTGTGGTCCAACCATTCTTGCCCTGGTGTCTCAAGTCGTGGTATTTGATTTTGTTTTTAAGAGTAGTTTTATATTTGTATGAAGTCATATACACTCAGTAAGCACTTTACTGGGAACACCTGTGTAATCTAATGCAATGCAATACAACAGCTCTGCCATAAATTCTACTTTTACGAAACGTCTACGTTTTCATTTTTTGTTGACATTGTCAGAAAGGAGATAATTCTACTTTATGTTTATTATTGAGGTCGTAGTGTGTGCTGGTGCACTGGAGTGCATCATATTGGAGTGTTCCTAATATTTTGCCTACTTCATGTATGTTAATGGAATGGGCAAAATATTAGGAACCCACCCACTACCATCTGAGTGTAGATAGTAAACATGTCAGTATAGACAGCCGCTCATTATCTCTTCATATTGGGACATTAAGTCTAAAAGCTGCTGCAACAGATACGAACCAAAATTCGGATCGAAAAATGTTAAAATCTCTCATGCATGCGATCCGAGACAAAACTGTACACTTTGATTTTATTTTTGCACAACTGGCCATCTACTGAGTCTCTTTAAACTCTAGTGAAAATTATGATATTTAGCTTTTTTAACCCTCCTGTTGTCCTCGGGTCAATTTTGACCCGGGAGGACAACAGGTGTCATTATTCGCTGTCATTAAAAAATTGAAATAGTTTTAAAACACTATCCTGACTAAACTTTTACATATACCAGTCTGCCATAATCCATCAACATGTTTTCCTCTGATCTCAACTAGTTAAAATTATTCATTTAAATTCCTCCTGGGTCAAAATTGACCCGAGGAGAACAGGAGGGTGAAGAGGATGATGAGTTTCACCGACTGGCATCATAATGTTTTTATTTGTCTACAGGGACTTCAGTCCATCATGAACATGGGCAGGTGACAATATTTACATCTCAAAGACCACCATGGCTAAATACTTTTTTTTATGTAATGATTTGTGTGACAGTGGACATAAAAAGGCTTTACTGTAAGTGTGCCAGAGTGCCAAGAGACTGTTTTACATCTGCAGTGATTGCCAATATTCTGTTTGTTTTGATCCTTGACTCAACTGTGCACAAGATACAATATTCAAGATTTTTAGATGTGTGCGCTTTTACTTTTCACTACATCAGCAGTCTCTACTGAAAGTGTAAT
Source organism: Thunnus maccoyii (assembly GCF_910596095.1). NCBI lineage: Eukaryota > Metazoa > Chordata > Actinopteri > Scombriformes > Scombridae > Thunnus > Thunnus maccoyii. Next base: position 1,286,850 of record NC_056541.1, on the reverse strand, counting down.
TTGAGATTAAAATATTGTTTATTCTCTGATAAACTCTCTGATAATCAGACTGAACCGTCGCTGTGGGCAGTGATTCAGAGTTTAACCAGGCTACATGTCAGCTGCTGGTGCTGACTGTCTTTATTTCATGGTCTTGTAACATCATTAAAGGGACACAGATTTCATCAATCAAACCACTTTTTGGTTTGGACACAATTTGGAAGGACCAACAGAAGCCCATGAAATATTGGTGTGCAGACACATACAGATTTAACAACCTGTTTGGTTTTTTTGAGAATATCTTGCACATAAATTCAGAGTTGGTGTGAAATAACTCAACAGTGTGAAGTCCTGCTAGCTCCCCCTGAAGGTTGCAGTGTTTATTACAACAACAAACATCCTGATGATTAGCAAAAAAATCCTCATAACTTTAGGTATCTAGTAAGTGAACCTTGAGTTAAGAGTTTTGTGTTTTGTGTCAAACTTTTATTGTGAAGGTCAAGAATGAACAGTGATCTAAAGGATTCATCCTCTGGAGAGCAGGAAGGAGCATTTAATGCAAATCAAAGATAAATTCTCTGCTGGTCGTTGTTCTCTCTTTGGATAAGAAAGAAAATAATAAAATGAAAGTTATATGTAAACAGGTTAATGATCTGAAACGATTCCATAAAAAGAAACCTCAAATTTCTCCAACAAGAGACAAAACAGCTGAGGATTATTTTCAGAGTGCAGTCTTTGCTACACTTTTAAGAAAATGATGGATAATTTTTGGACACATCTGCAGTTGGGGAGAGACACGGGGATGTGTTGAAAAATGACACGTCATTTTTAAGAGTGCAGCTTCTGGCTGGTGAGGATGTTTTCTGAAACAAAAAGCCACAGCAACAAGACGGGGAGCCGATTACCCAGCAGCCAGAGAGCCAGATGCTGATCAATGTCTACCTTTCTGTTTGGAAATGTCAAATCTGACGTGAGTTCACAGAGAGTTAAACTTCTTTAGACCATTAACTACAAAGCCATAAAGTGTAGTTTCACTGCTGAGCATTTTCCAAATCATCCATCTGTTATTAGATTGATTTCCATCCATTGTTGGATGACTGAGATTGAGATCATAGTTTAAATGTTCAGGAGTGATGGAAAAGGAGCTGTAGCTTGTAATTAGGGGGCTAAGTCATGTAAAAGTTACTGTAACTGTAAATGTAAGTCCTTTATGTCCTCTGAGTGTAGAAGCTGTCAGAGGTCAGAAACACTTCAGCAGAGTGAAATATGGGGTCATAAAGGGTCAAACATGCTGTAATATGGTAAACTACATGTTCAAAAGTATTTGGACAGCTGAATATTGGGCATTAATGTTATTGGGCATTAATAGTGAACTGGGAAAATGATCTATTTTCCAATGGATCTGGAGTCTGTAGCAGCAGCTGTTCATGAGTTCAAACTTCTCCTCGATATAACGTCATTGTTTACTCAATCCACTAAATTAATCTGGTTGTTACGTAGAGACGTGTAATTACTAAATATTTACAACTACTAACCGCAGGTGGAACTGTTGCTAAGCTAGCAGAATGAACCAACTGACGTTAGCATGCTAATATCTGAGTCGTTTAGACTGAAGAGTAAAAGAGGTCATATGGAATATGATTGACATATCTGACCTGACACTTTACATTTCACAGAAAAAAAACACAATAAACACATACCTAAACCAGTAACATTAGACTAAATGACCGAATAACATCAGTTAGCTTAGCATAATCTCACTGTAAACTGCTACTAATTCTGAAACACAAATATTTCTGCAGGTATGCAGATAGAAATAAAACAAAGTCACACCTACATTCACAAAGGATTGGCAGCTCCGTTTATTTTATCTTTTGGCCCCTAAAACTGTTTTGGAAAACATTTTCGGAAGTTAAGTACAGCTTGTGATGATTCAGTCACTTCCTGTTTACATAGTTGGTTGCTTCTGACTGGATGGCGCTACATATGTTTCCTAGCAACTAGTTTTAATAGTGCAACCTGAGGAAAGAGCTGTAAGAACACTGTTGTCTAGTATATGATTGTATGCTGCAGCATTAAGACTAACAGACCCAGAGCAAAGCAGGTGTCCACATACTTTTGGCCACACAATGTTTATCTTTTTATCTATCACGCTGTCATCTGGCTGACTGAGTAATCTGCCGTCTGTGATAAACGCTGCCCCCTCCCTGACAGGGCAGGCTCCTTGGTGCAGTGGGCGGGGTCTCTGTCGACCAATGGCAGAGGGCAAAGCATCAAGCAGGAAACAGGAAGCAGCGGCGGCATCTTACCAGTGTTTGTTCAGACACACGTCACGGTAACCACAGCAACACTAGCTGTCAGTCAACAACACCCCCCCACCCTGAACCTGAATACAGCTTAACCCCCCACCCCCCCTACCCCCCCGCTCCCCCTTCCCCATAGCAGCACATGTTATTGGCTTGTCTACTGTGAACGGGCAGACGGGCGGGCGGACGACACACACTATAGAAATGAAACAAACAAAAAGATGTTAGACACATTTAAAGCCACAGTTACCATGAGCCAGAAAGAAAACAGTGGTTAGGAACCTTTAAACATGTTGGGTTTTTTTGTTTGTTTGTTTTTCTTGAATGTTTAAACGTTCAACCAGCAGTCAGAAGAAACCAGAGAGAGAAACACACCAGGATGCTGAGAAGCTAACTGGCTGTGATGAGGATTAGCTTCCTACATCAGAGACCTACAGCACTACCAGAGAGACAGAGAGAGCAGCCATGTTTCCATCCAATCATTTTCATGCTCAAGAAGAAGATGAACAAAATGGCTACATTTTTAAAATCTTACTTAATGTTTCAATTGTCTTTCCACTCACATGTTTTATCTTTTCAGTAAACAGCTGATGCTTTTAAATTAGACCACCCATCAGCTAACAACACCTTAGTAATCACTCAAAGACACAGGAGAAACCATCCCAAACACCCTAGCCACCACCTACTGATGCCATAGCAACCATCAAAACCACCAGTAATCCATCACCCAAACTAATACAACAACAATAACTCTCCTCATTTCTTTATTTCAATTAGTTTTTCTTGATTTCTACTACTTCTACTACGATGCTAACACTAACAAGTCTACCACTGTGACTGACACAATGTACATCCTGGCGGCCATTAAGAAATTATCCATCTCACCCCCAGTAACAGAATACCCTAGTAACCACCTAGCAACATCCTAAAAACCAACCCAGCAACCACCTAGCAGCACCTTAGCAGTTAACCTGGTAACCACCTACTAATGTCCAAGTAACCACCTACTAATGTCCAGGAAACAACCTACTAATGTCCAAGTAACAACCTACTAATGTCCAGGAAACAACCTACTAATGTCCAAGTAACCACCTACTAATGTCCAGGAAACAACCTACTAATGTCCAAGTAACAACCTACTAATGTCCAGGAAACAACCTACTAATGTCCAAGTAACCACCTACTAATGTCCAGGAAACAACCTACTAATGTCCAAGTAATCACCTACTAATGTCCAGGTAACAACCTACTAATGTCCAGGTAACAACCTACTAATGTCCAAGTAACAACCTACTAATGTCCAAGTAACAACCTACTAATGTCCAGGAAACAACCTACTAATGTCCAAGTAATCACCTACTAATGTCCAGGTAACAACCTACTAATGTCCAGGAAACAACCTACTAATGTCCAGGTAACAACCTTCTAATGTCCGGGTAACCACCTATTAACATCCGGGTAACCACCTACTAATGTCCAGGTAACCACCTACTAATGTCCAGGTAACCACCTACTAATGTCCAGGAAACAACCTACTAATGTCCGGGTAACCACCTACTAATGTCCAGGTAACAACCTACTAATGTCCAGGTAACAACCTACTAATGTCCAGGAAACAACCTACTAATGTCCAGGTAACAACCTACTAATGTCCAAGTAACCACCTACTAATGTCCAGGTAACAACCCACTAATGTCCAGGAAACAACCTACTAATGTCCAGGTAATCACCTACTAATGTCCAGGTAACAACCTACTAATGTCCAGGTAACCACCTACTAATGTCCAGGTAATCACCTACTAATGTCCAGGTAACAACCTACTAATGTCCAGGTAACCACCTACTAATGTCCAGGTAACAACCTACTAATGTCCAGGAAACCACCTACTAATGTCCAGGTAATCACCTACTAATGTCCAGGTAACAACCTACTAATGTCCAGGTAATCACCTACTAATGTCCAGGTAACAACCTACTAATGTCCAGGTAACCACCTACTAATGTCCAGGTAACAACCTACTAATGTCCAGGAAACCACCTACTAATGTCCAGGTAATCACCTACTAATGTCCAGGTAACAACCTACTAATGTCCAGGTAATCACCTACTAATGTCCAGGTAACAACCTACTAATGTCCAGGTAATCACCTACTAATGTCCAGGTAACAACCTACTAATGTCCAAGTAATCACCTACTAATGTCCAGGTAACCACCTACTAATGTCCAGGTAATCACCTACTAATGTCCAGGTCCCAACCTACTAATGTCCAGGTCCCAACCTTCTAATGTCCGGGTAACCACCTATTAACATCCGGGTAACCACCTACTAATGTCCAGGTAACCACCTACTAATGTCCAGGTAACAACCTACTAATGTCCAGGAAACAACCTACTAATGTCCAGGAAACAACCTACTAATGTCCAAGTAATCACCTACTAATGTCCAGGTAACAACCTACTAAGGTCCAGGAAACAACCTACTAATGTCCAGGTAACAACCTTCTAATGTCCGGGTAACCACCTATTAACATCCGGGTAACCACCTACTAATGTCCAGGTAACCACCTACTAATGTCCAGGTAACAACCTACTAATGTCCAGGAAACAACCTACTAATGTCCAGGAAACAACCTACTAATGTCCAAGTAACCACCTACTAATGTCCAAGTAACCACCTACTAATGTCCAGGTAACAACCTCCTAATGTCCGGGTAACCACCTATTAACATCCGGGTAACCACCTACTAATGTCCAGGTAACAACCTACTAATGTCCGGGTAACCACCTATTAACATCCGGGTAACAACCTACTAATGTCCAGGTAATCACCTACTAATGTCCAGGTAATCACCTACTAATGTTCAGGTAATCACCTACTAATGTCCAGGTAATCACCTACTAATGTCCAGGTAACAACCTACTAATGTCCAGGAAACCACCTACTAATGTCCAGGTAATCACCTACTAATGTCCAGGTAACAACCTACTAATGTCCAGGTAACCACCTACTAATGTCCAGGTAACAACCTACTAATGTCCAGGTAATCAAGTTTCCACATCACACTTGTGTAAGTTGCATACTGGACCATGATTGGCTCCAAACTAGTTGTGATGTCACAAATCATGCTCATTGGATACACCTCTTAAAGTTAGATTTTCAGAGAAACTTTCCACTTTCAGCAGATGAATGTGAAAACAAACTCTTTTTGACCAACACTCATCAAATTCAGTTCACTTTCAAAACCTCAGACCTGCCAGTACAAGTACAGAAACAAAAGCATAACAGTTTTAACAAACGTTCGTCTACTTTTCCCTGCAGGTCAACATGTGACATTGTTCATCACAGGTTCAGGTGTTGACCTGAGGAGCTACATGCTGCACAGCCCTTTCTTCACACCAAAATAACTAATGGCAACACCTGCATCAACTTAAATGTTATTTTTTGCAAAATGTTTTTTAAGAATTAGGCTAAGAGTTGGATGGAAGCAGAGCGACAGAGAGACAGAGAGAATCTCACAGAGGAGGAAGAGGAAGAGGAGGAGGAGGGGTCGACGTACCATCTGGAGCGTCACTCAGAGCTTTGCCCGTCATCTCTCTCTCTCCGACCAGCCAGACATAACCAGAGCCGGTCATGTTGAGCTGACGAGCTGCTTTATACACTGCTGCAGCTTCGTCCTCACTGCAAACAAACAAACAAAAAGAGTAAACAGTCGTGTACTGTGGACGTCTGCAGGTTTTTCACAGTCCAGCAAGTGTACTAACACCAACCTTATTTTTAAGTAGCAATTTTCCAAAACGAAATTGTGAATGCTTAGTAATAACTAGCAACCAACTTCCCAAACGACCCCAGTTCACCACCCAGAACACCTCATACAAACCTGGCAGACAGGATGATGACTCGGGCTTCCAGGTCTTTGGCCTCCAGCAGCAGAGCTGTCAGGTTGGTTTCTGGGCTGAACAGCAGCACCTTCTCCGCCTGAAGGACCACCGCGCAGGGCGACAGGTGACAGTGCAGGACATTCAGATACACAGCAGAACAAAACACGACAGAACACATCATAGGACAAACATCATTAGCTCTGAACCATCACAGTCCCCTCCCCTCCCCACCCACAGACCCTGTCCCTGTGACCCCAGCCTCGACCATGCTTCCTCTCACCCACGCCACCACGGGAGGAGGGGGGCGGGGCCAGAAAATGGAGAGAAAAAAAGTGTTCAAGATCTGCTGAACTCAAAGAAAACTCAAACTTCGAAGCTTGAATACAAAGAAGGAGGGGCAAAAAGTTGTGCGTGGTGTGGTGGCACATGCAAACTGAGGCGCTTTCAAGAGTTCAACCAACCAACCAATCAGGGACGTGCATGTTAGAGAGCGCTGATGCAACTGCAAATTAAAAAAAAAGTCTCGAGTGGAGAGAAGGAAGAAGGGGGGGGAGGAAGGCGGGGGAGGAGAAAAAGAAAAGGAGGTTTGATGTTGCAGAGAGGAGTGAGAGGATCCTGGTGGGTGGGGCTCCTCAGATCTGCAGACAGAGCCAAGCCTCAGCCCGACTGCATGCAACCCTTCACATGGAAGAAACTCAGGGGGGGGGAGGAGGAGGAGGAGGAGGAGGAAGAGGAAGGGCGTCTCTCCTGCGAGTGTGAACCCATTCCCGGTGTGCAGGAATCATGAAAAATCAAAAGAAAGGAAAGAGATGGTGGAGAAAAGACGTGCCACCAGGATAAGAGTCTATCTCTGGAGTTGGGTTGGATTTTGGGCGGGCGGGGCTAACTGGTGTTTGGCTACTACTGGGCGAGCTCAGAGATTGGTTGGGCGGCGTGCATCATTTGACCATGCAAAGTTTATACCTTGGGTGTTCTCCTGAAGTCAAAGTTCTGTTGGTCGAGGTTTTCATAGTTCCTGTTTTTAGTCTGATGGGTAATGTGCACAGAGAAAATATGCAGACACAGAAGAAGATTATAGACAGTCAGAGAAATGGGGGGCAGCAAAGCATCCAACAAATGACTGAGTTTTGTTTTGTTTTTCACTTTTCTGCTTCAAATCAGGAGGCTGGGGGGACGCCGGAGCACGCAAACACATCGCAGACAGTCCACCTGTCTGTCCACCTGTCTGTCCACCTGTCTGTCCACCTGTCTGTCTCACAAGTTTTTGATATTTTTTCCTGAAAACAAGGAAAACGCCATCATTGACTTGTTGTTTTTATGATTTTCACTCACATTTTTTTGACTGTTCTCACACGCAAACATTAAAACCAAAACCTCCTCCCAGTTCACTGCTGATGTTTTGAGATATTTTGGTGGATTGGAGGAACAAAATTGGGAAACATGTTTTCCAATTATCCAAACATAATATAATAAATTCATAATTATGACAGTATATGACCATAAATATGCATTTTTTTACATTTCATATGTAAAATAACAAAAACCATGAGTGCACTGTATGTCGTGAATTTTAAATCATGTGATAAACATGAGAAATGTGCTTTTGCTTTTTATATAAGAGGCGTTTCAACTGTTAGCCTGGCCTTACAACAAGAAGTTAAAAGGATTAAATGGAAGGAACAATAACTTTCACTTTTCCAAACAAGTTACAAAGAAAGCATGACTATAAATTTCAACAAAGAAAACGTTCCAAATATAGAATATGAGGAGCTGTTAAAACTTTACAGTCTCTCTGTGAGTCTGTCAGTCACCTTCAGTTTATATTTAGTTTAGGAGATAAATATAAACCTGCCTGCCGCTGCACAGAGCTGCCGCTTATTTTTAGAGCAGACGGAGAACAAAGAAGCACGAAGACGGTTTGAAGAAAGAAACCTGTCGAACTCTGATCCTCGTTCTCACAAACACAAAACAGGGTTTCATCAGCTGGAGCTCAGGTGGAAAACAGGCTCTGTTTTAGCTCCATGCAAGAGATTAATACGCTAAGACTCTGAGAAAAAAGTCCTCTGTGTTTCCTCCACACACATTTCAGATGTGTGTCCAGTAGCCTACAGATTGGTCCAGGACGTGTTAGCGTAGCTTAATTGTTAGCGTTAGCGTAGCTTGCAGCACAAAGACTAAAGGCAGTAAGAAGTAGACAGAAGAGAATAAATCCTCCTTCCAACAACTCCAAAGCATTTGCTAACATTTTATGTCATGCAAACCAACAATACAGTGAACACTAATTGCTGTGTACCATTAACTCTTAAAGGTCAGTTAAAAAAGAGACACTGCTAGCTCACTAAGAACTTATCACACTGCTAATTTAGCACAGAACTGAGTTCAGACAGTTACTGTTAACCAGCTAACTAAAGATATACACCGACCCATAACTTGGTAGCTAGGAGCGCTAACTACATCCTGTGTGTCAGGGTACAACAAGCTAGTTAGCTAAACACTAAATGAAGCAGCTGCTGACTTAGCAGTGTTAGCTTGCGTTATGATACGCTATATGATAACGGTTTCATTAAGGTTGCTGTTGTCAGTTAGCCGAGCTACATTAAAAGAGAAAAACGTCTGTCTGAGCGACATGTTGTTTATTAAACAGGTGTAAAAATTGAAAATGTAAAAATGAGACGTGGTTTCAGCAGCAGTTAATATATATATTATATATATTTTAATGGGGATAATTCAGCTTAATCAGCATCATTATCACCATCAGAGAACTGTTGTCTGTTGGCCAATTTCCCTCCAAAACAGCAGTTTTGAATGTAAATCCGTCGCTGTTATCATTGTAAACTCCATATATGCTAGAAACTAAAAAAGGATTAGTGAAGAGTCAAATGTCTTAATCTCATTAAAATCTTAATATTGAACAACTGAAAGAAACAAACTGACATGTAGAGATGTGATTTTAAAACCAAACCAAATACCCTTTTTTGGAAAAAATCCCTAAAATGTATTCAGCTAATTCCTCAGAAACGGGGAAGTAACAGTACGGAGTCTGTCAGATTCACCTCATCATATATAATAATATATCAGTCAGAGGGACCAAACCACTACTTTTACTACAATACTTTAACTACATCAAGCTCATAATACTTATGTACTTTTACTGCAATACTTTAACTACATCAAGCTCATAATACTTATGTACTTTTACTGCAATACTTTAACTACATCAAGCTCATAATACTTATGTACTTTTACTGCAATACTTTAACTACATCAAGCTCATAATACTTATGTACTTTTACTGCAATACTTTAACTACATCAAGCTCATAATACTTATGTACTTTTACTATAGGAGGATTTTTCATGCAGGACTTTTACTTGTAATGGAGTATTTTTACATTGCTGTATTGGTACTTTAACTTAAATAAAGGATCTGAATACTTCACCTTAATAGAAAACATTTATGTCAAAAAACAACAGGCTGTTATAGAAGACGACTCCTGACTGTGCATCAGTAAAGTGCAGTAAACCAGAGTTTTGCCTCAGTTTCAGTGAAGCTTGATTTCACTGGAGAAGCGAGCTGTGACTTTCTTCTCTGGAAACTTCCTCTGATGTTAAGCCGGTGTGGCAGCGGAGCGTCCCATTAGTCCTCGACTCAATCCGCTCCAAATGTTAATCTCATTAAATTTACATCCTGTCGCAGAGTCCCCAAACAGCACAGACACTCTGCTTTTATAAAGCTCTCCTGTCTGTCTGTCTGTCTGTCTGTCTGTCTGACTGACTGTTAAATAAATGGTACATTTATTTTTTAAAGTCCAGATGTAAACATGAGATGTAGCCGTGCTCTTGCTGCTGTCATGTAGTTTTATGTTACCGCTTGTTTGTTCCTGACTGAACACATGAAAGATCCTGCAGTAAACAGCCAGTAAAGTGTAAATCTGTCTTTTATTTGATGGATCAGAATATGCTCAGATTTACTGTGAAGCAGCTGCAGGTAACAGACCTGCATGAGGAGGTCACGTTAGCCAAACGCTAACGAAACTAAAATTGTGTGAATGTATATTTGTATGTTTTGTAACTGACTTATTAATATCATTATATGCTGATAAAATATGTTGAAAATACTATAATGTTGTTAAATTATGATTTTTTTAAATAATTGAATTATTTGAACATTTTGCAGGTATCTGATTGGCTCATATGAAACACCTCTCTCCTCCTGATTGGTCATTGCTGTTAAATGTTACTTGGCCTCAGTTTTTTGTCCCGTGTGCGCTCATTCTTCTCTCTTGGGCAGTTTAACCGAGCGGGGCGCGTACCTTTGCCCCCGCTCAGAGCCCAGAAGCCCCACCCGGCTGTGATGTGACGGCCTTTATATCAAACAGCCCCCCCCCCCCCCCCCGCTGCACTCACACACAGAGCTGAGCGGCTCGCTGTCTTCTGTTTATTCAAAGTTTATTAATTTTAAATGTGGCAAAGTAGAAATTATTGATAATATAATAATAAAAACTGTATTTCTTAGCCATTACAGATAATTCCATCCCGTCAAAGCTTTTCTAGCCAGACGTTAAAGCCTTTCATGGCTGAATTTATTGTTCAGTAAGTAGAAATGATTCTAATTTGACTTGTAGTTTTGTTTTGTCTCATTTCATCATCAGAATAACTGTTGTTGTGTTGGTTCAGTATGTTTGAGGGTGAGCGAGTACAGCCTCTGTGCTGCTGTGATATTTATCATTATTACATTATGAATCACAGCAGATGAATGTTTAATTCAGAAACAACACACACACACACACACACACACGCTGCAGTTATGTTCACCTACTTTAACTAATGTGCTGTAATATTCATGTCGGCTGCTTCTTCCGTCTCCATATTAAAACATTCTCTCCTCTAATATTCATGAAGGTCTTTGACTCTCTGCGGCTCCTCAGCGAGTCGCAACGTCACAGTCAAACTTTTCTAAACTTTAATCCAAACCGACACACTGACGACGTTTTCATCATGACGTCTTTGTGGAAAAAGGTTTGGACTGTTTTTTACTTTTAATGTTCTATTTGAAGCTCAGATTTTAAATATCTTGAAGCCTTTAACTCCGTTTTGACACACAAAATATTTATTTATGAAATTTTTCCTCGAGGCATAAATACAGAGCGTGAAAAACAAATCCAATTATTCATTTTGTGCACATAAATCACTCCGTTTTAATCTCAAATGACTCATTTGGATTTATGATTAAATCTGTGTGAAGTTTCCTTGTAAACAAACATTTGTCTTTACATCGTGTGTTTCCTTGAGCTCTAACAGAAGTGTCGACTGCTTTTCCTTCATTATAAAACACTTTTAAAGCTGATTTTTAAAGGGTTTTAAATCCTGCGTTGTTTATGTTTACTGGCTCGCAGTCTGAAGTTTCTCTTCAGTTATTCATCTGTGCACATAAATCACTAAATGACTTATCTGGACTTCTGAATTAACAACGTGTGTGCATGAATTCATGGACTGTAATATTATTAACATTTAGTATGTTTAACACAGTGTAAATCCACATATCGCCGTCCAAAAACAAAGAAAACTACGGACTGTTAGCAGCAGGCTAACAGCTGTGCTAGCTAACAGTTAGCTTAGCCTTCCTGTCTTTATGCTAAGCTAGGCTAACCATATCCTGACCATACAGACACGGTGTAGGACCAATAACTGATAATAAATAATCACAGATCAGTTTTATATCAACTGATGAATCTGATGAAGTCTTGTTTTTGACGGTTTATATTATTTCTGGGGCTGCAACAATTAGTTGATTAATCGATTAGTCTGCAACTATTTTGATAATTGAATTGTCCTTTTAGTCATTTTTTAGCTTCTCTAATGTGATGATGTGAAGTTTTTCTTTCTTAAAGTGAATATCTTTGTGTTTTGGACTGTTGTTCTGACAAAACAAGACATTTGAAGACGCTACTATGAGCTGTAAGAAATTATAAACAGGCATTTTTCACAGTTTTCTGATGTTTTATAGACAAAAACGATTAATCGATAATGAAAATAATGGTTAGTTGCAGCTCTGACATGTGGACAGACAGACTGTAAGATCAGCTGTGACAGAAACAGCTGAGATGTGTTTGCACGTCTCCGGCTCCGAGCTCCATAACTGTCGGGGTGATGAGAAACCAGACAACAGACGGAGGTGAAGAACTGAAAGGATGATGTGAACAGACGGACTGACGGACAGAGAGAGAGAGAGAGAGAGAGAGAGAGAGACAGAGAGAGAGACAGAGAGAGAGAGAGAGAGAGAGAGAGAGAGAGAGAGGACTACAGAGAGTAAAGCAAAAGGAACTAAATGTAAATAAGTTGTTTTGAACTGGAGGAAACAAAAAGTAATGAACAAAAGAGAATAAAAAGCATTCAGAGAGCTCAAGCCTCCACCAAGACTGTACAGAAATACATTAAATGTGTCACAGATCAGACTTTTATTATTCCAGTGAGAGCTGTAGTTCATAAGAAAACTGTGAAAATGTTCAAAATTCTCTAACAAAGTTATAAAACTCCTGTTTAGAAAATAAAGTGTTTAGTAACTAACGTGTCGCATGTTTCTGTTTCTGAGCGTCTGCAGAGCGATGGCGTCCAGATTTGACCTGAACAGCTGAGGAGCAACAATAATGTGTCTTCCAAAGTCCCGCTGCCACACGTTCACTTTAGTTTCAGAGTATTGATCATATTTATAGAGATGAGGAGTCAGGTTCTGTCCAATCAAACTGCTTCAAAAACAAAACTAATCTTGGTGGAGATCAGAAGAGAAATAAAAAACAAAGCAAAAGAAAAGAAGAAGAAAAGGAGCGATGAAAGAGAAGCTGCTTTGAAAACTGGCAGAAAGAAGATTAAAGCCAGGAAGGAGGGATGATGGAAGGATGATGGAGGGATGATGGAGGGGTGATGGAAGGATGATGGAGGGGTGATGGAGGGATGATGGAGGGGTGATGGAGGGATGATGGAGGGGTGATGGAGGGATGATGGAGGGATGATGGAGGGATGATGGAGGGGTGATGGAGGGATGATGGAAGGATGATGGAGGGCTGATGGAGGGATGATGGAGGGGTGATGGAGGGGTGATGGAGGGATGATGGAGGGGTGATGGAGGGGTGATGGAGGGATGATGGAGGGGTGATGGAGGGATGATGGAGGGGTG
>NC_056541.1:1236012-1263512 GCF_910596095.1 Thunnus maccoyii | reverse complement strand
TCTGAACCCAGAGGCTGAGGTTTTATGAGCTGGATGACATCTGCAGGAGCGTGAATGTTTTTTTTAAAAGTCTGTTGTCTCATAGAATATGTTTAAGGGACCTCAGAGATAAGACAGCGTTGAGCTTAAAGTACATCATCATATCGGAGTCCAAGATCAAACTAAAACCTTATTAAATCCATCGATCCACAGTGAGGGTGAACGCAGGGCTGGAGGATGGCATGAAGGGGATTCTGTTCAACTGAGAGCATGAAGTAGTGATTTATTTCTCCATGGCCGCTTTTTTATTGCTGTTAATCCACCATCAATAAAACTCAGCACTTCCTGCAGATGTTTTAGAACAGAAGGCTTCCAGCAGCTCAGAGGATGTAATCCTGGTCTGTGTGAGTTGTATTATATATGTTTTAGATTCTTATAGGAAAACATTTTAACAGGTTTTCACTACACAGTAAATATCTGTATATGATGTATAGAGGAGCGTGTCAGCGTTTTGATGGATTTTGTTGCTCCTCTTATTATTCTTTGTCTTCTATTTGGGGGACTTTGTTTGCTTTGTGGGATTGTGAAAAGGTTGCTCCTCTCCATTCTCACTGGGCCCTGGTTCCCAACATTACCAGTGCTTTATGCATTAAATCACTAATTACTGTTAATTTATCAGCATGTTACAGAAATCATGACACACAGGTTTCATTCAAGTACTTTGTCTTTAACAACGTTGTGTTTTTGAAGATGTTGTGTTTCTTTTTGAGTTTTGTGACGTTCGGGCAGATCGTCTGTTTCATCGATGACGGTGAGAACAGGTGAACATCATCAGGTGCTCTGTCAGGTTCAGGTAGGAGGGATAAAAATGATTTGATTCACTCGTGGCTGCGTGTGACCAGAACTGTGATTGTCAGCAATAACAGAGAAATTCTACATGAACGTTCTGAAGGTTTTGTGTCAGTCCAGCTCCCCATGTGGTCACCGGATTATGTGCAAAAGTCACACTGAGTATAAAAATATGTGTTTTATGTCTGTGTGTTCAGGTTTTACTGAGTTATGACTCTGAGATGAAGTGGTGCAATGTTTGACACAAACTGAGATAATCTCGACGCAATAAAGATCTCGTTTGCAACAACGAGCTGACAAGCATGAACAGAAAGTGCTTTCCAGATTTAAATGATTTACAGGATTAAACATTTTTAAAATTGAAAAAGTCTTCTCTGCAAGTTTCTGTCATGTAATGAGATGAAACATAAAGTTTAATGAATCTGATCTGAGAGCAGCAGCTGAGAAGACAAACAACATGAGACAAACAAGCTGATGTTTGCTGCCGCAGCTGCTCCTCCAGACAGTACTCCATTTATTTTTATTTGTCTTTAATCAAAGACTCAGAGCTGAAGGTCACAACCAGGCTGCTGGTTCACTTTAAAGCTTCGAGGTTTAAGTCTGTGAAATGTCTGGACGTGACTTTATTTCTATCATCTGAAGCTCCATCCTGTCAGTGTTTCTACATCTCTATGATCACATGTCGGAATTTTCTGGTTCATGATTGACTGATTAATTATAAAACTAATCACATGTTTACTCTTTAGACCCTTTTTGACTGAACAGCTCACAAGAGGTAAGAAGCAGCATTTGGAGATAAAAGATCACAAGATAAACAGTTTGGTGAATCAGTTTCTATTGTTTACAGGAAAGAACAGCAGGTCAAACAAAGGTGTAAGTATGTAAAACACATTTTGTGGTAAAAGCTACTGTTTTCTCCTCCCAAAATAAACGTCTCGTTTATGACCTGTGTGATCACATGACCAGCTGGACTCAGCAGTGAAGTTTCTGAGTGAAATTTTATCTGAACCGCTGTGAATATTATTTTAAAGTTTCCTCCAACTTTAACCGAAACACAATTATTGTTTATGTTGTGCATAAATTATATATAATGTTTTCAGAATATTAAAATGTATTTTCTTTGCAGATGATACTACTTTATATTGCTGTGGTAAGAATCTGAAATAAAATCAAACCAACGTCCTAACCAACGCTAGCTTGTCAAGCTGCATATCACAACCTCTTCACTTTGTACTGAAGTTCTTTGAGAAATGTAACATCTAATGTGGCACAAAGTCAGAGGTTGTAATAACAACAAGTTAGCGAAGCTGTAAACAGAACCATGTTCCTGCACATGCTCAGTGGCGTCTGCCTTAAACAGAACTACTCTCTGAGCAAACTGACCAAACTCTTAATGATGAAGGAACATGTTTTTAATAGTTTCTGGACAACAGCAGAGGAAGTGTTTCAGTTACAGATAGTGAGGAGCTGAAGACTTGTATCCCTCACCTGGTTGGAGATGAGGTCCTCGCAGACAGACAGAGCCATCTGGATGGCGTTGGGTTTGTGCGTGACGGAGATGGCGTTCATCTTGAACTTGTCTTTCCCGTACAGCGTGTTGGCCTGACTCACAGCCTCCTTAAACACCTGCTCATATCGCTTCTGACTCAACACGGCGCCGATGTTCACCAGCCGAGGCTCACAACCACCAAGAGCCACCGAGCAGCACTGCAACGCCGCCAGCAGGAGCACGCCACGCACCTCCACTAAGGAGGAGAGGAGAGAAGGAGAAGAGAGGAGATGAGAGGAGTAGAAGAGAGGAGAGGAGAGGAGAGGAGAGGAGTAGAAGAGAGGAGAGGAGACGAGAGGAGAGGAGAGGAGAGGAGAGGAGAGGAGTAGAAGAGAGGAGAGGAGAGGAGACGAGAGGAGAGGAGAGGAGGAGAAGAGAGAAGATGAGAGGAGTAGAAGAGAGGAGAAGAGAGGAGTAGAAGAGAGGAGAGGAGAGGAGGAGAGGAGAGGAGAGGAGAGGAGACGAGAGGAGAGGAGAGGAGGAGAAGAGAGAAGATGAGAGGAGTAGAAGAGAGGAGAGGAGAGGAGTAGAAGAGAGGAGAGGAGAGGAGGAGAGGAGGAGAGGAGAGGAGAGGAGAGGAGGAGGAGAGGAGGAGAGGTGGGGAGTAGAAGAGAGGAGAGGAGAGGAGAGGAGAGGAGTAGAAGAGAGGAGAGGAGAGTTATGATTTTATAACTGATGTGTTTCAAATCAAGTCATATGTCAGGACCAGGTCTACACAGGTAAGTCCTCAGTCAAGATCAACTAGTCCTTTATCAAGATAAACTAGTTCTTAGTCAAGATCAACTAGTCCTTTATCAAGATAAACTAGTCCTTTATCAAGATCAACTTGTCCTTTATCAAGATCAACTTGTCCTTTATCAAGATCAACTAGTCCTTTATCAAGATCAACTAGTCCTTTATCAAGATCAACTAGTCCTCAGTCAAGATCAACTAGTCCTTTATCAAGATAAACTAGTTCTTAGTCAAGATCAACTAGTCCTTTATCAAGATAAACTAGTTCTTAGTCAAGATCAACTTGTCCTTTGTCAAGATCAACTTGTCCTTTATCAAGATAAACTAGTCCTTTATCAAGATCAACTTGTCCTTTATCAAGATCAACTTGTCCTTTATCAAGATCAACTAGTCCTTTATCAAGATCAACTAGTCCTCAGTCAAGATCAACTAGTCCTTTATCAAGATAAACTAGTTCTTAGTCAAGATCAACTAGTCCTTTATCAAGATAAACTAGTTCTTAGTCAAGATCAACTTGTCCTTTGTCAAGATCAACTTGTCCTTTATCAAGATCAACTAGTCCTTTATCAAGATCAACTTGTCCTTTATCAAGATCAACTAGTCCTTTATCAAGATAAACTAGTTCTTAGTCAAGATCAACTTGTCCTTTATCAAGATCAACTAGTCCTTTATCAAGATCAACTAGTCCTTTATCAAGATCAACTTGTCCTTTATTAAGATCAACTTGTCCTTTATCAAGATAAACTTGTCCTTTATCAAGATCAACTAGTCCTTTATCAAGATCAACTAGTCCTTTATCAAGATCAACTTGTCCTTTATCAAGATCAACTAGTCCTTTATCAAGATCAACTAGTCCTTTATCAAGATAAACTAGTCCTTTATCAAGATCAACTAGTCCTTTATCAAGATCAACTAGTCTTTTATCAAGATCAACTTGTCCTTTATCAAGATCAACTAGTCCTTTATCAAGATCAACTTGTCCTTTATCAAGATCAACTTGTCCTTTATCAAGATCAACTAGTCCTTTATCAAGATAAACTAGTTCTTAGTCAAGATCAACTTGTCCTTTATCAAGATCAACTAGTCCTTTATCAAGATCAACTTGTCCTTTATCAAGATCAACTAGTCCTTTATCAAGATCAACTTGTCCTTTATCAAGATCAACTAGTCCTTTATCAAGATCAACTAGTCCTTTATCAAGATCAACTTGTCCTTTATCAAGATCAACTAGTCCTTTATCAAGATCAACTTGTCCTTTATCAAGATCAACTTGTCCTTTATCAAGATCAACTAGTCCTTTATCAAGATCAACTTGTCCTTTATCAAGATCAACTAGTCCTTTATCAAGATCAACTTGTCCTTTATCAAGATCAACTAGTCCTTTATCAAGATCAACTAGTCCTTTATCAAGATCAACTAGTCCTTTATCAAGATCAACTTGTCCTTTATCAAGATCAACTAGTCCTTTATCAAGATCAACTTGTCCTTTATCAAGATCAACTAGTCCTTTATCAAGATCAACTAGTCCTTTATCAAGATCAACTTGTCCTTTATCAAGATCAACTAGTCCTTTATCAAGATCAACTAGTCCTTTATCAAGATCAACTAGTCCTTTATCAAGATCAACTCGTCAGGACCAAGTGCAAAGTCCAGTCTCAGGTCCAAACAGGTACATTGCATCTCAAGTCAAGACCATGTCCTAAACTGAAGTCCTAAATGAGTCGTTAGTCATGGTCATTTTATTTTGGGGGACGATATCAAGTCATCAAGTCAAAAGACTGAAGTCCAAGTGAAGTCACGAGTCATCGGGGTTAAAGTCAAGTTGCAAGTCATGTTTTAAGTCCAGGTCATGTGACTCCAGTCCACACCTCTGGTCACAAATCAAACTACTGCAGCAGAATACAGAGCAGAATGTGCAAAACACTCAACGAGAGCAACAGAAGAAGAAAGGTGGAGGAGGAAAACAAACAAGAGGATGAAATGACAGGAAATGGTCAAAACCTGAATGTAAAGTGAAGAAGAGGCGGGAATTTATATATTTTGGAGCCTGTCCTCCGAGAAAAATGACACAATGAGTCATAATGTTAGTCGCAAAAAACAACCCACAGTTACGTTTGAGTGACAGACGCCATCTAGCGGTCGTAGTAATTATGACCCGGAGAAGTGACGCAGTTCAGATGGCGTCTCTATAAGGCGACACATATCTGGTGGGTCGGCTGGTTAGATCCTCACCTGAAAAAAGCGGACTCAATGGAATTGAAGCCGTTTGTTTCCCGTCTCAAACCGCGAGTTGGGGCAGATTTTTTAAAACTGTTACGATTGTTGTGGTGTTTACTGTTGCCATGACGATGAAGGTGGCCTAACTCTAAGGAAGGAGTAACTTTAACCCAAATCATGTTTCTCTAACCTTAACGAAGTGATCATTTTAATCCAAACTGTCATCTTTCCCTAAACCTAACCAGACCTGAACCATCATCAAACATCATTATTGATTAACAGTGATGTGTGACGGTTTTATAAAACACAGACGGATGATGTCGTCCTGCTGATCACTGCTGACAGAGACGCCAGATTAGAAAACGCTGCTATGTGTCGTTCTGGAGTCACATGATCAAACGACCTATGTGGTCGTTTAATTTGGAGGACTTGTTGGAGCACATTTTGTATTTATTGCTTCTTACATTTACCCATTTTTAAAAAACAAAAAACGTGATGAAGAGGATGATAATGTGATGAAGGCAGAGGTGAAGATGATGATGATTTTCTGAATGAATTATTTTATATTAATGACAGCAGATAAAAGTAAACAGCACGTTAATAGATGTGATAAAGTCTGACTCACTGTTTCAGCTGCTTCTGCTCCTGTTGCTGTTCTCGGTTTTCTCGGGTCAGAATTCTCGTCTCCTGTTGATTTTCACCGTGTGTTTGTTATAATGTCGGTGGTCCTCCCGGTGCTCCCGGTGTCAGCCCGGTACCGTCAGCTGGGTTTCGGTCCCGGTGTCTCGTGTCTCTTTCAGCTTTTGTTTTAATTGATGAATGAAATATTAAAGCGGTGAAAATCTCCGGTGACGTTTCGTTTTATTTCAGTAGTCTGTCGGCTTCACCGGAGGATTAAATCCCGATTTGTGTCGATGAAATGTTGATTTTCATTCACAGTTTAATCGATAAACCCGCTGACATTGTTGATCCGGTCTCGCGCCTCGTCCTGTTGATTCACCGCGTCTTCATGATGTCGCTTCACTCACCGCCAAGAAAATCAATCAGACAAAAAATTATTATTAAATCGTTTTTATTTGATTCCCTCTGATGTCACCAGCTTCTGTTTTTATTCTGCTGTTTCTGTCGGTGGAGGCTCGTGATGACCTGATGATGCTCGCGAGCCCGCGGTCTGTCCTTGGATCCTGACGCTCGCTCCCGCGCACACTGACGGAGGAGGAGAGGAGGAGGCGCGCGCGGCCGCTGGAGCGCGTGCTCGAGTCTCTCTTGTGTTTTGTGATTTAATGAACCGCCGCGTTCACGATCAGAAAAATACCTTCACACGCATAATGATCATGTTCATTACGTCAGTCAGTGACATATATACATATTTACAGTCATGTTGTAGATTATTAACAACATTATAGCACTTATATATTCATACACCTGGTTGATATCATTTAGTTTGAAATAAAATAAAATAGTTTGTAGATAGACTAGAGATATAACTATAACTATAATTAGTATTTGCTGAGTTTACACTGTATATTAGTGTAAGTCATGTGATCATGTTCTGGTAATGAGCTGCAAGGATGACCTTTGATGTTATTAAGTGGACTAAATATTTGTACTTGATTAATTTACACAATGAATATACATACATGTAATGATATATACTGACAGTAGAATATCAAAAACATCTTACAAAGATTTCAAACACAACAGGTATCAGTAGTTTTTGCAGCCTGTTTGATCTTCTTTGTGAAAACAAGTTTGTTTTTTACCTGAAAATCTGATTTTATGAACATAAAATTTAGCAAATACCATTAAAAGATTTGTAATATATATGTGAGGATTGAACATATTCCAGTAACAGCACATGTCTCCAAAATAATATAAAATGTTGATCAATATGGCTGATTGATAAAGATACATGATGTTATTCCTAAAGTGGGAGAGATACCAACATCTTTACTGGTTTATTTCAATATATCTTATCTGGATAAAATCTATGAATACGTTTGAAACAAATTAATATAACATTGATCAATATAGAAATAAAGTCCTTTAGATAAGACTTTATTGATCCCCAGAGAGGAAATCTGCATGTTACAGCAGAACGAGAAGAAACAAATGCAAAATAAGAAGAAGAAGAAGAAGAAGAAGAAGAAGAAGAAGAAGAAGAAGAAGAAGAAATCTATTTGACAACAAAATTCTTATCACAAGGTTCACTTACTTTGTTTTTCTGGAAGTTTCAGCCACATCTTATGGCCTTCATCACTGGTCTGTATGACATTTATTGATCTGTGTATTGATTTGTTTTCAGGACTGAAAGAATCACAACTCTGATGTGTGAAAATATGTGTGTGTGTTTGTGTGTGTGTGTGTGTGTGTGTTTGTGTGTTTAATAAAAGCAGGAGAAGAAGAAGACCTCATCTTTTCAGACGCCGTTTTTTCTTCTTCTGTGGTTGTTTCTGTTGTTTTGAATCACATTCATCACCTCATCCACTGCAAGCATGCACGGTTGCCATGGAAACAAGCATCTCCACCCTCCCTCCTCTCCTCCATCTTTTCAACCAGATACAACTTATAATTAACACACACACACACACACACACACACACACACAGCTGCAGACTGTGTTTACATCAGTCCAGATTCTGAACTGGGTCCAGTTCTCAGATAAACTGGATTTCAGGACAAATTGTCCAATCAGAGAGCTTCAGACTGTGTTGCCGTGTGAAGTTGGAGGTTGATCTTTGACTGTGCTTGATAATAAATCATAAAAAGTCAACAAGGTTTCTTCAAATATATTTTTTATGTTTGCAAGAGAATAAAGAAATGAGCTGAACTCAGTGAAAGGTCCAGAAATATAAATCTTTTGGTGGATAAAGAATATTCCCGATAAAATAAAACTGACAACATGTTGTTGTGAGTTCGCCTCTGAATATGATGCAACTCTGTTTAATAACATTTAGCCTGTTAGCTGCTGTTTATTAGCCTCCGTTAGCCTCCGTTAGCCTCCGTTAGCTTGTCTCCTGCTGTGATTTCTCCATCTCGTCCTGTTCTGTGATCTCAGCTGTGAACATGAAGTAGGACACGTATGACTTCACTGTTTCATCTCTCTGGTGTTCAGTATCATGGAGGGAGGCTTTCCTTCAGCTTCCAGGCCAGTGAGTCAACACACACACACACACACACACACACACACACACACACACACACACACACACACAGTGATGGTCTTTCTGTTTCCAGCTGAGTGTGTTGTAAGGCGAGCGGAGTGATGCATGCTGGGACGCCTTTATAACCCGCTCTGTCCCCGGGGGGGGGGGTCGGTGTCAGAGTGTGTGTGTGTGTGTGTGTGTGTGTGTGTGTGTGTGGCTGGTGGTACAGTCACATGTGTCGGACAGCATCAGTCTGACATTAGCCAGGAGCGTCTCAGAGGGGGCGGGGCTACAGAGACACTTTGCACCAGTTTAACATGAACTTTAAAGTCAAACTGAGAGCAGAGTTGTTTCTGATTGGTTCCCTGCAGCGATCAATACTGAGTCCACATGTTCAAACTCTTCAACAGCAACGACTATGAAGCAAACTGTGACACACGTGCATCGTTTTTTGTTGGTGTTGTGTGTGTTTCTGCAGCGACGGCGTCCCCATCATCACTGTTCTCTGGTCCTGTAATCTCATTGGTCCTGTAATCTGATTGGTCCTGTAATCTGTGTAGGCGGGCACTAAAAACCAGTCCATAATATCAGTTCAGTTCCAGCTGACACACATGCAGCGAACCAGCTGTTGTTAGTTCCACCTGCGTTACGTCTCTGTGAGGCTCATCCACTCTCTGATGGATTCATATGAAACGTGCTTCACTTTATAAAATATTAAACGGTTTGTCTTCCTCTATGTGACTTTGTGTTTCACTCGCTCAGTAAAGTTCTATTAGATCCTCCAGAACATCCTGGACTCAGTGAACGTACCTGATGAGTTCAAAACCACGTTAAAACATCTACTAGAAGCTTCTCGGCTGCAACCACTGACTCTACATCTCATCTCATCAACGCTTTTAACAAGTTTACATTATTAATATCTAGTTGACATTGTGTGATGTGCTGCTGTGTTACTGTTTGTTATTGTGCTTTTATATGTTTTAACTGTAAGTGACTGCAGATGAAAATGAGCTATAAGCTAAACTCTGGTGCATCAAATAAATCCCAATAAATACATAAATACATAAATACTGCTGACAGTCAGCGTCTCCTGTAAGCACAAATCATTTATTACAGGATCTAATGATGTTGATCTACGTCCAACATGAGCTGAACCTGTAAACCAAGATAAACCACAAATACAGCATCAACCAATGTAATCAATTATTAATAAAAACCCAACACACCAACCAATGATCATGTTGGGGATCAAGGTCTAGAGACTCCACTGTCCATCCTGGATTTAAAGCTATAATATGTAATTATTCCACATTAAAATGTCTAAAAACAACTAGACCTGTGTTATATATGTTGTTGAGTTGTGTTCTTACATTCAAACTCAGAGAAATCTGTAATTTAATCAAAGTAACGGACCGTTTCATTTGGTCGCCTGTCGATGGCGTCATACCTCCTCTACCAAAGAGTAAACACGCACCAGATGCATACGGCGGCGCTGTGTTTGTCCGCTACAATGGCGTCTACCAAAGAGTAACTTACACACATACAAGATAATACATCGGCGTTGTGGTTGTTCCACACAAACTGTTATAAATGGACTTTTATTCAGTTTTAAGACACATTTTCATGATAAATTTAGGTGGTTTTTAACTATATCTTTTAGCCGGAAGAAGGATTTTAGTCATTGGACGTCTGGATCTTAAGTTATCAGAGAAATAAACTGGACAAACGTTAGCAGCAGCTCGGCTAACAGCCCCTCCAGGAAGTCCGCTGGTCACCAAACATCGTCGGAGAAATATTGATTTTTTAGGTGAAACAGCTTTATTCAGTGTTTTTACCCGTAATCTCCGGGTCCGTTTGTTCTGGAGAGGAGGAGACCTCTGCGGGTAAAAACATCCTGAATGATGAACACTGGAGTAATCCTATCCCGCTGAAGCTGCTTATTTAACAACGAAGACAACAACTCCCATGATCCCTTGCTACTTCACACCGTCATCACACTCTGTCTGTTGTTATTGTTTTGATTGAAATGACATGTTGTGTGTTTAAAAGGTGGACAGAAAAAGTTCTTATTGTTATCAACCAGTTGTTTGAAGGAAATGAGCGACTTCACGCTGTCGTCCAGAGACTCTACAGATGTTTATGAATCCAGCATGTAAAACATCGTACAAACAAGGAAACGGTCAAAAGAACCACGACGAATGTGGAACAGTGTTCGATGAGTCTATTAGAGCAAAAATCATATCTCCTATTTATATGAACGGTTACGGAGTGATTTGATGAAGATGATTATCAAGGACCAGACGTGGGAGGAGATCTGTGCTGGTTGCCATGACGGCGTCAACAGTCACTACTGGGAGGAATGGCAGTCTGCCTTCATGTCTGATTGTGGTTTTTCTTTTATTGTGTCTGATTAATTGATGTATTTTACAGACATGTTGTAGTTAGTGTCTATCAACGCAGCTCAATTAACATTAATATCTTCATGTATTTATTGTCTTGTGTATCTTGTATCATGAGTCTCTGTGTTGCATGTTTTAAGGATGTCCTGAATGATGTTTTTTATTAATATCATATATGTTCTTCTTTCTTTATTTTATTAATTGTTCCGTATGATTATAAATGACCTCAGTAACTTTGTTCTCATTTTCATATTCTGTAACATCTGTCCAGGGACTACAGGCGCATTTACAGCGATGTTTATTAATGTGCACTGTCCCTGTTAAATAAACAAACAAATAAAAAAATAAAAAAATTAAAAAATGATGCCAACAGAGCATCAGAGAGGAGGTCAGAAGAATCATGAACATGGATCCAGATCCTCATCAACACAAACCAACGATATATCTCATGATGAGAATAAACTGTATAAACACAATGTGATGAAACATGTGAGACACTTTATTACAAAGATGGACTCCAGTGAGGATAAACTCCTTAAAAACATCATGAACGGAGGTTTTTTTTCTTGCTTGTAAACATCTGTAATATTTGCATTTCTGGCAGTAAAATGGACAAAACTTAATGAACTAGAAAATAGAGAAAAAGGAAGTTATAGTTTAGATAAACAGACTCATTATCAACAAAGACATAAAGTTTATTATCAGTCAGTTGTTTGGTTCTGAATGTTTCTATAATGAACGATGCAGCATCTCTGAACTGCAACACACACGTCTGTTTAATTATGACTGTGTGTGTGTGTGTGTGTGTGTGTGTCTGTTTAATTATGCTCAGTTGTTGTTGTTGTTGTTGTTGTGTTAAACAGGAAGCCTCGAGTCGTCCATTAACACACAAACACACTCAGAGAAGAAGAGAATCTGTTTCAAATGTAAACGTGCGACTGAAACGACGTTTTGAGAACAAAGAATTGAAATATTATGTAACAGTTAAATTCTTTATACGTAAATGTAAATAATGTAAAAGCTTCTGGAAGTACTTTTAAAATTTAAAGAAGTAAGAAATAATATTTTTGCTGCTTTTTTTTGTTTAAAACCTGTTTTTTTTTTTATACTTTATTATTTTATTTAATTTGTTTTATTTAATTATTTATTCACTAACATGTATTATTTTCATGTTTTGCACAGATGCAGATGATTTTATGCTGACGTTGAAATGTTTATTCATACATTAATAATACATTCAGGTCAATTCAATAACTTTATTGACACCAAACATAGAAAACATAACAGATAAAAAGCACAAACAAGTCAAAAAAGTTCAGATATAAATGAAAGAAATGAATGTAATGAGACGTCTTCTTCTCAGGATTTATATTTAAAAGCTGTTTTTATGGAGGTCACACAGATACGGCTCACTTTGACATTAAAAGAGTCGAACCGACTGATAAAAGTAAATGTAAAGACGCTTTAATAAAAGATCTATAAAACAATGTTGTCAGAGTTTTGTTAACCTGAAACTTGACCAGCTGGCTCAGATAAAATATCATATCACACTAATATTTTTTTTTTTTTTTAAATGGCCAAAAAAATTACAAAATTCTCCAAATACAGTATATAAACACAGTGTATAGCTATATGATGAGTTTATATGTAAATACTTATGTATACATGATGATCATTAACTTTTCTGTTTAAAGTGACTTTTCCAGCCTCATTATTTTTATTTGATGTAATTCTTTTGATCTTGTTGAGTTTTTAGGAGCTTTATGAATCAGCTTTTCCTGCACAAACGTTTGTTTACTTTAAATTCATGTATATGTGGGTAAATGTCTGTTTTTTATATATGTGAATGTTTATTTGAAAATAGTATATATATTTTAAAATAAATAAACAGATAAATAAATTGAGAGGCTGCTGTTCCTCAGATGACCGCCGTTCTTCCTCCCGGCCAGCAGGGGGCGACAAGCGGCGAGTCAGTCCGTGTTTACATGTAGCAGAGTTAGCTTAGCTTTAGCTTAGCTTTAGCTTTAGCTTCTGCTGGAGGAGAAGGTGAGCAGACTTAAGCTGTATTTTAATTTAATTACATGTCATTAATTACATATCATGTCCGCTAACAGCTCTGCTAAACAGCCAGGAGAGATAAAACGCTTAAATCAGGCTCTGTTAGTCTGGAGAAGACAGTTTATTCTCATAACGTTTGTCAGGTTATAGATCTCTATTGAAAACAAGCGAATTAAAAGTTTATTTGCTTGTCAAAACGGTTACATCTATTGTATTAAAATTATTAAGATATTTTACTAATCAGAGGATGTTAATATTAAATTCGGCATAGTTATTAAACAGCAAGTGTGTCTTGTTTTATATGCAGCTTCAAATTAGTTTGTTTTATTTCACCAAAGACAAAAGTAACCAACGAGGAAGTCGCTGTTAAAATTTAACAATATTTCAATGGAGTTCTTTATAAATGTAGCTGGTTGTTCTGAGAGTAGAAATCAGGTTTTTAAGATAAATTTATATGTGGTTGTTCATTAACTAGTGATGGAAGAAGTACTCAGATACTTTACTGCAGTAAAAATACCAATACATCAAAGTAAAAATACTCAATTACAAGGAAAAGTCCTGCAAGAAAAATCCTACTGTAGTAAAAGTACATAAGTATTATGAGCTTGATGTAGTTAAAGTATTGCAGTAAAAGTACATAAGTATTATGAGCTTGATGTAGTTAAAGTATTGCAGTAAAAGTACATAAGTATTATGAGCTTGATGTAGTTAAAGTATTGCAGTAAAAGTACATAAGTATTATGAGCTTGATGTAGTTAAAGTATTGCAGTAAAAGTACATAAGTATTATGAGCTTGATGTAGTTAAAGTATTGCAGTAAAAGTACATAAGTATTATGAGCTTGATGTAGTTAAAGTATTGCAGTAAAAGTACATAAGTATTATGAGCTTGATGTAGTTAAAGTATTGCAGTAAAAGTACATAAGTATTATGAGCTTGATGTAGTTAAAGTATTGCAGTAAAAGTACATAAGTATTATGAGCTTGATGTAGTTAAAGTATTGCAGTAAAAGTACATAAGTATTATGAGCTTGATGTAGTTAAAGTATTGCAGTAAAAGTACATAAGTATTATGAGCTTGATGTAGTTAAAGTATTGCAGTAAAAGTACATAAGTATTATGAGCTTGATGTAGTTAAAGTATTGCAGTAAAAGTACATAAGTATTATGAGCTTGATGTAGTTAAAGTATTGCAGTAAAAGTACATAAGTATTATGAGCTTGATGTAGTTAAAGTATTGCAGTAAAAGTACATAAGTATTATGAGCTTGATGTAGTTAAAGTATTGCAGTAAAAGTACATAAGTATTATGAGCTTGATGTAGTTAAAGTATTGCAGTAAAAGTACATAAGTATTATGAGCTTGATGTAGTTAAAGTATTGCAGTAAAAGTACATAAGTATTATGAGCTTGATGTAGTTAAAGTATTGCAGTAAAAGTACATAAGTATTATGAGCTTGATGTAGTTAAAGTATTGCAGTAAAAGTACATAAGTATTATGAGCTTGATGTAGTTAAAGTATTGCAGTAAAAGTACATAAGTATTCTGAGCTTGATGTAGTTAAAGTATTGCAGTAAAAGTAGTGGTTTGGTCCCTCTGACTGATATATTATTATATATGACATCATTAGATTATTAATAGTGAAGCATCAGTGTTAGAGCAGCATGTTACTGTTGTAGCTGCTGGAGGTGGAGCTAGTTTACACTACTTTATATACAGTTAGCTAGTTTAGTCCAGTGGTTCCCAACCTAGGGGTCGGGCCCCTCCAAAGGGTCAGCAGATAAATCTGAGGGGTGGTGAGATGATTAATGGGAGAGGAAAGAAGAAAAAACAAAGTTCTGATACACAAATCTGTTTTCAGTTTTTGGACTTTTTCTCTAATCTTTGATTTTTGCTGAAATATTGGATCATTTGAACATTTATTGAAATGAAAGCATGTGAGAAGTTTAGAGGGAAAAATCACTATTTGGTGGAGCTGTTAACAACTCATAGACATGTGAAATGTGACCCCGACTACACACTGCTTTTTGTAAGACGTCAAAAGACAAAAAGGTTGGAAACCACTGGTTTCATCTTTAACAATGTGTTGTATTTTAAAAGCTTGTTATATTATCCATTGTGTCAAATCTTCATCTGAAAAGTAACTAAAGCTGTCAAATAAATGTAGTGGAGTAGAAAGTACAATATTTCCCTCTGAAATGTAGAAAGTAGCATCACATGGAAATACTCAAGTAAAGTACAAGTACCTCAAAGCTGTACTTAAATACAGTACTTGATACTTGCTCGTTTATCACTTTCACTACAACTTTTAAAGGGTTTCTGATGTAGTTTTTTCTTTTAATGAGAACTTTTTTCCATGACTACAGATTAGAGTGTTGGTGCAGGAAGGTCAAAGGTCAGCTGGTGCAGCCTTCATCATGGTGAAGCAGCAGCTGAGGACAGACAGGTAAGAACTGGTTTTTACAGCTGGTTACTGGTTTCTACTGTCGATTCACCAGCAGGAGGTTGTTGATGTCGCGTCTCTCCAGGTGTTTTCTACCTGCAGCTGCGCGGGTTCGATTCCCCGTCGGTCGTGTGCAGCGGCGGTCGCCTCTGACTCACCAGGTGGGTGAAAAAAAAACAAAACTTTGTGCTGCTCGTCTGCCGTCGTTGATCCGTTTAACTGTTTGTTTGTTTGTTTTTTTTCTTCAGCAGGTTTCAGGCAGGAAGTGGGCGGGGTCAGGGACAGGCTGCAGCTCCTCCACCACAGAAGAAGACAGAGGTGACGATGGGCGGAGCCAGCGTGGAGACCCGGGGTCGGACGGAGGTTCAGGAGAGGCGGAGTCAAAGAGGGCGAGAGTGGATGGGTCAGTCAGTCTGACCTTTGACCTTTGACTTGTCATGTCGTTAGCTGTGACGTTTATTTAACAGGTCCTTTAATTTTAAACAGTTTTAAACATCTCAGACTGAAACATGTTCATCACATGTTCCTACAGTAAGAGTTGACTGTTGTTGTAGATGTTTGTGTCGGTGGGAGTGAAGCAGCCGACTGGGATCATTTTCCTTCAGACGTCTGATAACTGAGTTTAGATCGTTATTTATTGGCTCAGTTAACGAGCCGATAGATTAGATTTATTCTGGACAGAGATGTTGGAGTTGAACCAGGATGTGATGATGATGATGATGATGATGTAATTTTCAGGTTTTTCATTTTACAGAGATTGAGACGCAGTTTGGTACAAATTATGAGAAAAAACAGGAACAACTGGTTTAACTGGTTTAATTGATAAGTGCTGACTGGTGATATCTGGGTTCATACGTCGTTGACTCTTAACAGTTACTTTAACAGATCATAATCAGTTCTCAGTGTGTAGTTATTATTAGAATATTAGGAAGTTTCTCTATAATAAGATGATTTCCTTTCTTCTACTAAATGACATAAACCTTCACAGAAAGTTAATATGCTGATATATTGTTTGAAACTGAATATTTTCCATCAGTTATTAACAGCTACGTATGAACCTAAATATAATGAGTCCTATAAATTAAGACTTCCTGGAGATGAATATAACATGAAGGAACCCGTATTCATTCTGTTCTGATTCGTTTAGAAACGTTAACGGTCGTCCGTGTGTTTGTTGTTACCGTGGAGACAGACGAGCGAGGTGTGTGATCGTTTGCTGAATCTGTTTCCATCAGAGCTGAAGAAGCTGCGACTCCGACCAATAGAGAGAAGCTCCCGGCGTCATGTGGTCAACCAGGAAGTGAGAGCAGTTCCACAGCAGGTGTGTGTGTGTGTGTGTGTGTGTGTGTGTGTGTGTGTGTGTGTGTGTGTGTGATCAGTTTATCTGACGGATTACTTTTAGATCCACAGAGATTAGTCAATGAGTCAATCAACAGATAATTAATCACCAGATATTGTGATAATCTTTTAATCGTTTTGAGTAATTTTTTTTGGTTTCTTTCGTCTCTGTGACATTAAACTGAAGATCTTTGATTTGTGAACAAAACCTCCTAATTGGATTATAGCTTGTGTTGATGATGATGATGATGCGGGTGTGTGTGTGTGTGTGTGTGTGTGTGTGTGTGTGTGTTGTAAGATGGCGTCCCTCCTCCTGACCAGCAGGGGGCAGCAGAGCTCAGTGAGGACAGCAGAGCAGCTGAGGTGAGATCATCTACTGACCAACAAAACATCACATTTTAACTCAGTTTATGACTGCAATGTTAATGTGTTAATGTGTGTGTGTGTTAATGTGTGTGTGTGTGTGTGTGTGTGTTTGTTAATGTGTGTGTGTGTGTGTGTGTGTGTGTGTGTGTGTGTGTCAGCTGCAGAGCGTGGGGTCACTGAAGGTCACCATCCAGCAGAGCAGCGAGAGCCGAGAGTTTGGACCGACAGACAGGACGGCAGACAGACAGACGGGTGGACTCCACTGTCACGTCTGTAACCTCACCTGTCGCTCTCTGCAGGTGAGAAACATCCAGAAACTCATCCTGAATATATAATAACTGAACTCATGTTAACTACGAGGAAATGATCTGGTCTGTAGAGACTCCCTGGGGGGGGGGGGGGGGGGGGCTCTGGCTTCTGTTTCTTTCTTCTTTGACATTAATTTGATGAAACACATCAGATCAGCTTATGGGGTTTTATTTTGTAAGTTTTTATTTTGCAGTGGAAGGACTTGTTTGTAGCTTTTATTTTGAAGGGGAGCTTGAGATAGCAGGAGGAAGAGGTGGAGTCACATGACCTTTCAACCTGCTGGTGTGAAATGTCCAAACTGTACAGATGTTATTAACAGCTGCATCATGATCCAGATCACATGATGATACCAGGCGGAGACGGTCAGGGTCCTCACAAGTGTAGAGGTTTATGTGTGTGTGTGTGTGTGTGTGTGTGTGTGTGTGTGTGTGTGTGTGTGTGTGTGTGTGTGTGTTCAGGTATTTCAGGAACACATGTCGGGATCAGAACACCTGAGGAAACTGAAAGAGATCACACACTCCATCAGCCTGAACACACACACACTGCAGAGCAGGTAAGAACACACACACAAATACACACACATACACACACACACACACACACACACACACACACACATACACACATATAAACACACAGAGACAGACACACACACAGAGCCCAAAAAAACACAACGATTCTTATTTTCAGCTGATTAAACACTAATTAAAACATAATTATGAATATTTTATTCCATTCCTGCTGAGTCTGTTCTGCTAGATTCCATTAAATTCTACAGACTGGTCCTTTAATGTGATGTTCAGACATGGAAAGCAGCACTTTATTATGAACCAGGTGTCATTATTATCTAACTATCTTAGACCCTCAAGAAAATACTCATCATTTCAATTTGTTAAAATGTCATAAATTAGACTTTTTATCTGATCTCATTTTCTCTTTGCTTGACATTATAAGTGTGATGTGTGATGGTTAACTTCTTCCTGCAACATGTTTCTACTTTAAAGACGAGGCCGATCTCTTCATCCTGACTGTCGTCTGTTTGTCCTGCAGGGGGCGTCGGCCTGACGCGCAGCGCTGGTGCGACACCTGTCAGACTCACTTCAGCAGTGATGTCATCATCCATCGACGGACTGAACAACACAAGGTGGAAACACGTAGATACTGAAAACACTGTAGATACTGAAAACGCTGTAGATACTGTAGACGCTGTAGATGCTGGAGACGCTGTAGACACCGGAGACACTGGGGACGTTGTAGACACTGTAGATACTGTAGACGCTGTAGACATTGTAGATACTGGAGATACTGTAGATACTGGAGACACTGTAGACGCTGTAGATACTGTAGATACTGTAGACACTGTAGATACTGTAGATACTGGAGACACTGGAGACGCTGTAGACACTGGAGACACTGGAGACACTGGAGACACTGTAGATACTGAAAACACTGTAGATACTGAAAACGCTGTAGATACTGTAGACGCTGGAGACACTGGGGACGTTGTAGACACTGTAGATACTGTAGACGCTGTAGACACTGTAGACGCTGTAGATACTGTAGACGCTGTAGATACTGTAGACGCTGTAGATGCTGGAGACGCTGTAGACACCGGAGACACTGGGGACGTTGTAGACACTGTAGATACTGTAGACGCTGTAGACATTGTAGATACTGGAGATACTGTAGATACTGGAGACACTGTAGACACTGTAGACACTGTAGACACTGTAGATACTGTAGATACTGTAGACACTGTAGATACTGTAGACACTGTAGACACTGTAGATACTGTAGATACTGGAGACACTGGAGACGCTGTAGATACTGGAGACACTGTAGACATTGTAGATACTGTAGATACTGGAGACACTGGAGACACTGTAGATACTGGAGACACTGTAGACATTGTAGACACTGTAGATACTGTAGACACTGTAGATACTGTAGATACTGTAGACGCTGTAGACATTGTAGACACTGGAGACACTATAGACACTGTAGATACTGTAGATACTGGAGACACTGGAGACACTGTAGATACTGTAGATACTGGAGACACTGGAGACACTGTAGATACTGTAGATACTGGAGACACTGTAGATACTGTAGATACTGTAGATACTGGAGACACTGGAGACACTGTAGATACTGTAGATACTGGAGACACTGGAGACACTGTAGATACTGTAGATACTGGAGACACTGGAGACACTGTAGATACTGGAGACACTGTAGACATTGTAGACACTGTAGATACTGTAGACACTGGAGACACTGTAGATACTGGAGACACTGTAGACATTGTAGACACTGGAGACACTATAGACACTGTAGATACTGTAGATACTGGAGACACTGGAGATACTATAGACACTGTAGACACTGTAGACACTGTAGACACTGGAGACGCTGTAGATACTGGAGACACTGGAGATACTGCAGACACTGTAGATACTGGAGATACTGGAGACACTGGAGACACTGGAGATACTGTAGACACTGTAGATACTGGAGATACTGGAGACACTGGAGACACTGGAGACACTGTAGACGCTGTAGACACTGGAGACACTGGAGACACTGGAGACACTGGAGATACTGGAGATACTGTAGACACTGTAGACACTGTAGATACTGGAGATACTGTAGACACTGTAGATACTGGAGATACTGGAGACACTGGAGATACTGTAGACACTGTAGATACTGGAGATACTGGAGACACTGGAGATACTGGAGATACTATAGATACCACATCTGGACTGAAACAGCAGATTAATTCAGTTTTATTCCTTTTCTGTGTGTTTGTTTGTGTGTCTCCAGATGTGTAAGCAGATGTCTCGTCCTTTCTGTCCGGTGTGTAAACGTCACTTCAGGACTCCCAGGAAGTTCGTGGAGCACATGAAGTCTTCAGAACACAAGCAGCAGGTCAGCAGGAGACAGTCGAGACTAAAATATGCCTCAAATGTTCCTACTGATACTGACAAAATATCTTTGTTTTAACACGGAAACTTTCTCGTTTTAATGGAAGAAAGTTTCTCATTATAACGAGAAAACATCTTTATAATTATATAAATATTCCATTATGTTATCATGGAAAAAAAATTCTAGCTATAACTAGAAAATGTATCTCATATTACAAAATACTTTTCTAGTTATAACAGAAGTTATAATTAGAAAACATCTTTGTTATAATGAGAAAACAACCAAATTTTAACAAGAAGTTATGACAAAACATGTTTTTATGTTAAAACTTTTTCGTTTTAACAAAACTTTTGCAGTAAAATATGACGCTGTCTTGTTACAACGAGACACTGAACAGATATTATTTTGTCAGCATCAGGCTTCCGTATCGAACGAGCAGGTTTCACATGTTGATACGATCAAAACGACCAAAACATTTGTGTCACCGTTTAGTCGCTTTACTGAAAGCAGCCATGTTTTCACGTCTGTGTAACGTCTGTAACGACTGAACCAGAACAAACCTGAGAGTGGAGGGGTGCGTTTGATTCACTGTCTGTCTCCTCCCAGGTGCACCTGGAGGAGGCGCAGGAGGAGGAGCTGATCACTGTGGACGCTGTCGGCTGCTTCCAGGAAGAGGAGGAGGAGGAGGAGGAGGAGGAAGAGGAGGAGGAAATAGAAATAGGCGATGATGAAGAGGAAGATGTAGGAGAGGAAGCAGAGCAGAAAATGTCAGAGGTACAGACAGACTGTGTGTTATAGAAGCTCATGTCTGCCAGTGAAAGAAAAAAAAGAATAAAAGTAGTCATGATAAAAAAAAACTAAATTAATTTTAAAAATTATGTTATGAAAAAAAAATTATTATGACAAAATAATAATAATAATAATTATAATAAATAATGAGAAAAAAGTGAAAGTTCAGGAAAGTCAAAATCATGAAAAAAATTATGAGAAAAAAATGAAAATTTTGAATTTTGGAAGTTCGTCTGTGCCAGTAAAAAAAAAAAAAAAAAAGAAAGAAAGACATAATAAAAATGTTGACTTTTTCATCATTTTTACTTTTTTCCATAATCTTGATTTTTTTTTTAGATAATTTTCACTTCACTTTTTTCACAATTTGTATTTTTTTCTCATAATTTAGATTTTTTTTCTCATAATCTTGACTTTTTTCATATTTTTTCCTTTTTATGTCATAATTTTGAATTTTTCATTTCAGTTTCAGTTTTTCAGTTTTCACTTTTTATCTCATGATTCAGATTTTTTTTCTCATAATCTTGACTTTTCCATAATTGTTAGTCTTCATCTTATAATTTAATTTTTACCTCAATTTTTACTTTTTGTCTCATAATCTTGACTTTTTTCATGATTTTCACTTTTTAATTTCTGAGTGAAAATTTGTGAAAACTATGAAAAAAATCTAAATTGAGACGAAAACCTGAAAATTATGAAAAATTATTATTATTGTAAAAGTCAAGATTATGAGTTAAAAAAAGTAAAATTATGAAAACATTTTTATAATGACTTTTGTTCCTTTTGTTTTGTTTTACTGGCAGAGTCGAGCTTCCGTACGGCTGCTTTAAAAACACGTCAACAACCCGACTGAAAATGATGTTTTATAAACAGATTGTTGTTGTTGTTGACTTTGTGTCGCAGGCGGCCGACAAACAGGAAACACGCGGCGAGGAATACGACCCCGGCACCATATATGGTACGTTCCTGCGGTTGCCGTGGTAACAGTGACTGATGGCGCTGCGTCGCCTCCGTGTGGACGTCTGCTGTCTGATCTCAACATCTGTTTTATTTTATCATTAGGAAGATTTAAAACTGACTCCTGACTTCATTATTATTCTTATGGAAGTTAAAAAAATCCTATAAATTAATCAAATGAAACTGATAATAAAACTTGAAAAAGAAAATATTAAAATGATGAGTGTGTCCATGCACCAGTTTTTATTTGCATTTTCAAACCTCTGTGTGGAGCGATGATGAGGAGGCTGTAGCCTTCCTCACATCAATACATGAAACTAACAGACGTCATGTTTCCATCATGTTTTCCATCGTTTGAGCTTCGACTGTTTTAATGACGTCGTCTCTTCTTCTTCTTCTGCAACAGATGTTACATTTTAAATGTTTGGATGAAACTTGTGTCTCTTCGTCTCTACAGGAAGTAGTTTTGTGGTTCCTGTTTCTGGCTTCCTGTGTCGACTCTGCAACAAGTTCTTCCACAGAGAGACGACAGCACGACACACACACTGCAGGACACACACACACTACCTCAACCTGCAGGTAACACACACACACACACACACACACACACACACACACACACACACTACCTCAACCTGCAGGTAACACACACACACACACACACACACACACACACACACTACCTCAACCTGCAGGTAACACACACACACACACACACACACACACACACACACACACACACACACACACACACACACTGCAGGACACACACACACTACCTCAACCTGCAGGTAACACACACACACACACACACACACACACACTACCTCAACCTGCAGGTAACACACACACACACACACACACACACACACACACACACACACACTGCAGGACACACACACACACACACACACACACACACACACACACACACACACACACTACCTCAACCTGCAGGTAACACACACACACACACACACACACACGCACACACACACACACACACACACACACACACACACTACCTCAACCTGCAGGTAACACACACACACACACACACACACACACACACACACACACTACCTCAACCTGCAGGTAACACACACACACACACACACACACACACACTACCTCAACCTGCAGGTAACACACACACACACACACACACACACACACTACCTCAACCTGCAGGTAACACACACACACACACACACACACACACACACACACACACACACACTGCAGGACACACACACACACACACACACACACACACACACACACACACACACACACACTACCTCAACCTGCAGGTAACACACACACACACACACACACACACGCACACACACACACACACACACACACACACACACTACCTCAACCTGCAGGTAACACACACACACACACACACACACACACACACACACACACTACCTCAACCTGCAGGTAACACACACACACACACACACACACACACACACACACACACACACACACACTACCTCAACCTGCAGGTAACACACACACACACACACACACACACACACACACACACACACACACACACACACACACTACCTCAACCTGCAGGTAACACACACACACACACACACACGCAGGTAAAACAGCTGATTGTGTGTGTTGTTGTTTCAGAGTGTGGGGCAGCAGGTGAGACAGTCTGACAGTGACGCGGCGGAGAGGAGCGAGGACACCTGACCTGCTCTGTATCCCACAATGCACCTGTGTGTCCAGGTGATGGGCAGCTGATGACGTCATCCTGATGTTTCTGAAGCACAAAATACAGTTTTTATAGTTTAACTGATCAGAGACTGGCAGCAGTAAACAGGTGTGTGTGTGTGTGCGTGCGTGCGTGCGTGCGTGTGTGTGTGTGTGTGTGCGTGCGTGCCTGTGCGTGTGTGTTGTGATTGGATGATATCTGGATGATGTTTCTAAAGCTCAGCTGTGTGTCACTGACCTCTGGTGGCGTTCAGAGGAACTGCAGTCGTCTCCTGGTGGTTCAGATGTTTCACTCAGTTCTGGACGTTTCAGTCCAGATTTTGGCTTCAACTAACGATTATTTTCATTTTTGATTGTTTTGTCGATTATTTCCTCAATTAATTGATTAGTTGTTTGGTCAAATGTGGATCAATGTTTCCTAAAGACGACGTCATCAAACGTCTTGTTTTGTCAGTTTACTGTCACAGAGACTAAATATTCACATTGAAGAAGCAGAATCAGAGAATTTGGACATTTTGTTCTTAAAAAAATGTCTCAAAATGATTCATCAATCATCAGAACAGTCGGTGATTCTAGTCAAGATCATTTTGTCACAAGGAGAAACTTTATGCTCACTTTTCTTTTTACAGAACAACCAGTTTAATGTCAGAATGACATCAGACGAGACTCTGAACCAGCTGATCGTTCTGATCACATATTTCTATGTTTGTCCTTTAAAATATTTTTAAACTGTTATTTAAAGTTATAAACTGTGCTGCACATGTTCAGTTCCTCACTAAGACTGAAACAATAAAACAATGTTTCTCCATCAGTCAGTTGGATCGGATGTATTATTGGATGTATTAGTTTTATATTAAGTGTGCTGTAATACTTCCAGATGTGTCTTCAGTTAAACATCATGTCGACTTTGGATCCTTTCAGGCAGTAATGAGTTTTTTATGTAACACTTTACTGTCAGTCTTCCTGTTTATCATTAATAATCAGTCTATAAAGAGTTAATAAATGTACATTATAATGTATTTATAAGCAGATATTTGTTTATTAATGTCAACAACTGAAACTCTTCCTGTGGTGGAAGAAATATTCAGATCATCACTGAAGTAAAAGTATAAATACCACAAATACCACAAATACCACAAATACCACAGTCTGAAAACGTATATTATTATATTAAATATATGACTAATGAATGTTGTACATGGAAGAGTGTTTTAATGTTGTAGTTTGTCAATATGGAGCCAATTTGAGATCATTTATAAACTTCTGTGTAGTAACAGTACTGCAATATATACGTGCATATAATGCAGTACTGTATATATATAGTACAGCTTTGCACACACACACACACACACATATATATATATATATATATATATATATATGTGTGTGTGTGTGTGTGTAACAGATCATTTGAACATACAATGATCACATGATTTTATAAGTAACTGAGCGGCAAATAAATGTGAAGAAGAAAGTTTTAATTTGCATAAAGTAGAAATAATCAAGTAAAGCAGCAACAATAAACTATTGATTAGTTTCCACCATTATTTTAATCATCGATTCATCGTTTTGAGTCTAAATTCTCTGATTCAGCTTCTTAAATGTGAATATTTTCTGGTTTTGTTTGTCTTTATGACAATAAACTGAAGATAAAACAACAAACATTTGATGACGTCATCTTTAGGAAACATTGATCAACATTCTCTGACACTACAGACAAAACTAATCGATTAATCACTAATGATGATCAATGATGCTGCTGTATAAACAGATAATAGAGTGAAACACATCTGTAATAATATAAAAGTTGTAATTGTTGTACATTAATAAACATGTCTGCCTATAACGAGGTTATACTGTGTTATTAACTTTAAACAAGAAACGTCCTGAAAGCTGCAGACTTGAACTTTCACTAATAACTTATCAGAGAGTGATAACGTTGAACCCTTTATTACTGATTCAGGATCAATAAAGTTCTGTCAGTTTGCAGCTTTATAATTACTGTTGTTAAAATATTCAACTGGTTTCACTTTATTCTACTGAAACATTTAATTTGCCTTTTTG
Source organism: Thunnus maccoyii (assembly GCF_910596095.1). Lineage (NCBI taxonomy): Eukaryota > Metazoa > Chordata > Actinopteri > Scombriformes > Scombridae > Thunnus > Thunnus maccoyii. Next base: position 1,237,658 of record NC_056541.1, on the reverse strand, counting down.
TCTTGTAGCTTCAATCTAAAGAAGATTTATTAATAAGTTCTTGAGTGTTATAAATAGTAAATAATAGCAGTTGGTAATTATTATGTATCATTAATTAAGGGTTAAATATGAATTTATAGTAAATTATCTTTTACACACAATATAATAACTCAGATTTCTGACTCTCGTCACTGTTTAAATAATAAAACACGTATAATAACACAATAATTACAATGTTAAACTTGATTTAGACTCTTTAATAAACACATCTGTGTGTATTTACTGCAGACACACACTCAGTCCACGTGGCATGTGTTTCCCGGCCGCGTCCACAGGGGGCGCGCTCCCGCTCGGCGCAGAGGATTGTGGGTCGGAGAGAGGAGGCTGCAGCAGCAAGCGGCGGAGCATCAGTGACAGTGGGCCGGACCCGGGACTCTTTACACCGGACTTTCCACCACCTGAGCTGGGAACCGTTTCTCCTGCACGGAAGTGCCTGAACAGCGGCGGCAGAGATGGGACACGGAGACCTGATGAGCCAAGCGGAGGACGTCGCGGACCAGGTGAGCTGCTCTCCACCGGGAAACACACACCCTGAGCCGGCCACGGACAGGCTGCGACTCCGGCAGACACACAGCTGTTTTCCCGGAGGTTTTCCGCTGCGTTTTAAATCAGCTGGTTTTAAGCAGCTTTTTTTTTTTTTTTACACTTTACATACTTCTCGTAAATCAGTGTTTAATTCGGCTTCCAGATGTTTCACCCAAACACCACTTTGCTCCAGTAAAGATAAACTTTTCTTAACTTTTAGGCAAAGCCGCAGACTTCTTCATACAGTGTCGGTTTGGTTGATGTAACAGGAAAACTCGTTGTGCAATTAAAAAAAGTTTACTGTAATAGTTCCGTGACAGTTTGTAGTGAGTTTCAGCTGCGAGCCGAAGTGAAGGGCGGCTCCTAATAAACGCTTTAGGCCTTCAGTCATTCGCTCTCAGCTGAGATCTTTGGCCGAGAAACACAAAAACCCTTAAAATGACTAATATCTGAACGGAGTCTGGTGCAGCGTCATCAGCCTGGTGGAAAACGGAAACGTTCGGTTTCTACTTGATTTAGAGATTAAAGTAAAGAAGAAGAAAAACTTCGCGTCGAGTTTGATTCACTGTTCGCCGCTAAAACATCTGTAGTAAAGGAGGAGAGCTGAGAGTAACATCTGGATTTGTAAATAATAGTGAAACAAGACACGGTCAGTTACACGTATGCCGAAAGGAGGAGGAGGAGGAGGGGGGGTCTTCATCATGTTCAGCGGCTCCACGGTCATCTGTTCCCCGCTGAGAGTCTCTGCTGACCGGCGAGGAAGCGTCAAACTCACAGATCTCTGAAGGAAGTCTGGAGCGACGACTGTAAAACTACACAGAGAGAATGATAGAAAAACATAAGTGTCACAGATAATATATTATTATTATTATTATTATTACAGTGTTTAAAGCAGCTTCACTGTTGAATCTTTGCAGTTGTCGCTTTAATGCTTTAATGTTTCTGAACATCATCAAGTTCAGTTTGAAACTTGTTTCATTGCAGCAGAAACAAAGTTTTCCTGTTTGCACACAGGAAGAAGTTTGTACAGGAAGTTAATGTTTTCATACACAGTCTGATGATGATGATGATGATGATGATGA
>NC_056541.1:1206012-1231012 GCF_910596095.1 Thunnus maccoyii | reverse complement strand
TGTAGAGTGCTGCAGCAGCATCTGGCGTGTGTGTAGAGTGCTGCAGCATCTGGCGTGTGTGTAGAGTGCTGCAGCAGCATCTGGCGTGTGTGTAGAGCGCTGCAGCATCTGGCGTGTGTGTAGAGTGGACAGGTCAAAGAGGATATAAAAGGTCAAACTGTGTTCTGTTTGAACTGTGCCGTCAGATCCTGCAGAACCTGGTGGGCACGGCTCTGATGGTGCTGGTGGCGGTGGGCTTTAAGACCAAGCTGGCGGCTCTGACGCTGGTGGTCTGGCTGCTCTGCATCAACTTCACCTTCAACACCTTCTGGACCATCCCGTCCTACAAACCCATGCACGACTTCCTCAAGTACGACTTCTTCCAGACCACGTCGGTGATCGGAGGCCTGCTGCTGGTGGTGGCGCTGGGGCCCGGGGGGGTCTCCATGGACGAGAAGAAGAAGGAGTGGTGACGGGGAGGGAGGAGGGGAGGAGGGGGGGGGACACACACTCTCACCTCTCTGCTATTTATTGTCGCATCACTCCACCGGTGCTGCCATCACACCTCCTCTGTTTACAGAGCGACCAATCAGAGAGTCTCTACGTGTCACATGATGTGTGTTGTATGAATGCTGCTCTTCATGTTTTTTTTTATCTCCTGGTGTGATTTTTTTATAAAACACAAAACTTTCTGGTTCAGAGAAGAAAATTCACTTTGAGCTTCAGAGCTGAAACATCAGTCAGATTCCACCTTAATAATCTTAATAATCTTCAAAATATTAAAGATGTTCTTTGTTTTTTTTGTGGAGACTGCAATGATTGAAACTGTCCAGCAGGTGGAGCCGTTTACCTGCAGCAGCTGCTTCATCATCAATCTGTTTCACGCACAAACAGCAACATTTATACTGTTTAAAACATGAAATCTGAGTTTTATTTTCACTTCTAGTTGTTTCGTGTTTGTGAGATTCTGTTTTTGTTTTGTTTGTCAGTGTGGAAATCTGAGTATCTTTGGCTTTGTGACAAAGTGAAATAATAATTTTCTATCATGTGTTTTTGTAGAAGATGTTTTAAATAAATCCAGTTCAGCATTGTGAAGCTTGTTGTGTTGCTGTTATATTAGTATTGTGTCGGTGCACGGTTTTAATTAGAAGCAATTAATAAATTAATGAATGAAGTGGTTTATCATCATTAAATATGGAAATTAATAGTTTTATTTCTTATTAGTTTGTAATCTAACGACAGAATTATTGGATTTAAAACTAAAACAGTGTTAGAGCAGCATGTTACTGTTGTAGCTGCTGGAGGTGGAGCTAGTTTACACTACTTTATATACAGTTAGCTAGTTTAGTCCAGTGGTTCCCAACCTAGGGGTCGGGGCCCCTCCAAAGGGTCAGCAGATAAATCTGAGGGGTCGTTCATTTGAGAGAAAAACACTTTTACTGAACGCAGAAGAAACAGGAAGCATGTAGCATCTGTTAGCGTTAGCCTCAGATAGATGAAAGCTGGACACTACGGAGAGTCAGCGCACACACACACACACACACACACACACACACACTTTCTATACCTGTGAGGACTCTCATTGACATAATGCATTCCTCAGTCTCTCACTCTGTAAACCTTCATCATCACAGCTGACCTCAAACTGAACCTGATTCTCACCTGAGCTCTAAAACTAAAATGTCCTCAAACACACACACACAAACACACACAAACACACACACACACACACACACACACACACACACACACACACACACACAGAAAACACACACAGCTGCTGCTTTTTGGAGAAATCAATAACTCATAATTATCACATTTTATAGTGTGTTTGTGTGTGTGTGAGGTTCAGCTGCTGCCCTTGGCTGCAGTCTGCAGGTTATTAGAGGCCTGGACACAAAACCAACCGGTCACTGTGAGTGTGTGTGTGTGAGTGTGAGTGTGAGTGTGTGTGTGTGTGGGTGTGAGTGTGTGAGTGTGTGTGTGAGTGTGTGTGTGTGTGTGTGTGAAGGTCGAGCTGCAGTGTGACCTCCTGCTCTGAGTGAATATCGAACTCTCAGCTGAATGTTTGGTTTTCTCTCGTCTCTGCTTTAAAGGAACAGTCTGCAGTTTATTCATGTAGATCAGCTCATATTTATATATATATATATTTATATTTATTCATACTCATCTTCATCTTCATCATCAGCAGCAGCATCCTCTTCCTCTGCCAGAGCTCTGACATCATCTGTCTGTTAACATGAAGTCTGTCGCTGACAGCAGACGCAGCAGGTAACATGACAACACGTCTCTGCAGGATGTTTCAACCAACATCCACCTGCTGAACATCAGATCTTCACTGAGTTACAGTTTACTGTTCAGTTTGTTAAAGAAATTCATCACAAATGCTTCAAATATGCTTCATTTTGTCTTTTTTATCAGAGTCAGAATCTGTTTTATTAGCAAAGTATGAAGACTCTTTATGTTTGCTCTCACAAACACAACATAGAGGAATAAATAATAACAATATAGCAAAAGTAATGATAAATAATGAAATAAAACAAAACAATATTAAAATGAAATTTAAAATCTATATTTACATAATAGAATTATAATAACTGTGAAATAGGATATAAAACTTGAAACATGGTCTGTGCTGTGGAGAAAGAAAGAAAGTGTATAAAATATATTAAAGTGCAATAAATAATTAAATTATGTAACAGTGGAGTTTGACTGCAGTCAGTCTGACAGTTGATTATTGATTAATAGTTTGAGTCATTTTTTCTGCCTCCTGTATCGACTCAACTGTGAGTTTATTTGCTGTTTATCACAGAATTTCTTCAGGTTTTAAACTGTTTGTTGGACAAAAACAAACATGACGTGAACATTTTAACAATTTTCTGACTTTTATTCACAAACTGATTAACTGAGGAATAATTGACAGATGAATTAATACACATTAAAAAGAATCACTGGTTTGAAATTTGAGCCAGTTTGTGTCGATACAGCAGCGACACATCAAGCCTTTACTAAAAACTGTCACAGATGTTTTGTTTCTTGTAAAAAATGATACAGATACACAAGTTATTAACAATCAATAAACTGTGACATGTAGGTTTAAAAAGAGCCGATTATAACGAGCTTTAGTTTGGATAAAATAAGAAACTTTTTGTCAAATTTGACCTCAGTGATTTTTTTTTTGTTATCGTTTTTATTTCCAAAGAAAAAACAGATTTTGTTACAATAACAACATAAAATAACAAAGTATAATAACATAATAAATCCCAGTATAACATGAACAGGTTTGAAACATTCCAGTTGAGTCTGATACTAATAATGATTTATCACAACACAACTGACAACTAGACAGACAGTTTTAGGGATTCTTCAAATGAGCAGATTGAATACATATCTTCATAATTCATGATAATAAACTGTTAGATGATACTGATACCATTCAACTTAACAGTCAGGAGATTGCTTGAACATTTACTGAAGTAATACTTATTTAATTAGTTTGCTGAAAAATCCATGATTGGACTGGATGTTTGAGATACTTTTCACCCTGTAGCTAACAAAGAATAATCCCTCCCAGTTCCCTCCCAGTTCCCTCCCAGTTCCCCCCCTCCCAACCCACAATAGTTCATCAATACATGCTGGAGAAATGCATAAAATTACAACATTACATCAACTTACAATTGCACATCTTATAATCACATGAAAACATATTCAAACCAACATCTTTGCTGTTGCAGAGGCTCATGACCGGACAGTCGATCCTTCAGCTCCGTGTGTTCTAGCTGTGGATCGTTCCATGTATAAAATACTCAGAAAAAGACATCATGCATTGAGTGAAGGTCAGGGAATGAGGAGGTTTCCGTCTAAGAGCAGTAATACCCGCAAATAAGATAAAAACATTTGGTAGATGGCAGGTAAATCTGGGGCAACATGGAAGACCTCAGTGATTTTTACTGTAATTACAATAATCGTTAGTTGCAGCTCAACATATCGGCTGCAACCATTAGTTCATCAATTTATCAATCGACAGAAAATAAATCAGTAATTATTTTGATAATCGATTGGTTTGCTGGTTTCAGCTTCTCTGATGTGAATATTTGATGTTTGAATGTCATCTTTGACTCTGCCAAACGATTCATCAATAATAAAAAATGATTCAGCAGATTAATCAATAATGATTAGTTGCAGCCCTGTTTGCAAATTTAATTGTCATTTTTAAATCAGGTGGTTTTAAATGTTTTTATTTTTAGTGCATAAACATGTAAATCTGAGTTTTGTTGGTGGAGTTCAGTGAAATGTGGAAGCTGAGGAAACATTTTGTGTCTCCGTCAAATGAATGAAGAGCTGACGGGACGACATCAACTCTTCATCACATCAACTCTTCATCACATCAACTCTTCATCACATCAACTCTTCATCCCGTCGTGCTGATGTGTCGGAGGTGTGTTGGAGCCGGAGGTTCAGAGCTGCAGCGGTCACTAGATGGCGCTCAGGTCTTTTCAGTTTGTGAGATTTTGTTTCTGTTTTATCCAGAAAACTGATTAAATCTCATTAACTCATCAATTAAATTAAATTAAAAAAACCCTCCTGAGATCCAACAGTTTTAATATTTAGACTTAAAAATAAAAATCTGACATAGAAATGAAAAAGGAAACATGCAAACTGCAAAATGTGTCTTTAATAAACAGATTCTGGTGCTGAAAACAGCTCCTTCGTGGTGATAAATGCACTGATTTATTATTAAATCTTATAGATGTGTGTTTTCTCCAGTTGTGTGTAATAGATGCTGTTGTTGTAACTCAAAGATCAACAAACCTGCTGTTTGTCTGATGAAGATTAAATCCAGTGAGCAGGTTGAAGATTTTAATATTCTGCCTGATTGTCTCCATCTTCACAAACTGTGACAATTATTTTATTGATTATTCTGTTATTTTTCAGATAAACCGATTGATTGTTCAGCCGATAAAATGTCAGAAAACAGTGAAAAATATTCACCGTACATATAATACAAGAAATAAAACAGAAAAGCAGTAAATCCTGACAACAGAGTTTTTGATTTAATTTGATAAATGACATAATTTATTCATCAATTATTAGAGATTAAATTAGTGTCAGTTGACTGAATCATTTGATCAATGTATATTTATCTTTCTGAAGGTTTATTAATTTGAGGTTTCATGTCACAAAAAAGGCTCATATTTGTTTTAAATGTCAAATAGAAGAAGTTTGATGTTTGATGTTTTTGTATAAATCATTTGAAAACTTTTATAGATGTTTAACATTTTAAATTTATTAAAAAGAATTCAGATTTGGAAACTCAGACTGGTTGTTTGATCTCCATTTTTAACTCCCCTTGTTGATGAATATTAATTATTTTGTATTTGTTTTATCCAGTATTTTTATATTTTCATGTTTCTAATGTGATCTATGGATGTTTGGAGACACGTTACACGTCTTGTATTTTATCAGCTGACGGCAGTGTGACTGTGTGATCCAGCTGCTGGGATTAAACATCAGTGACTGGTCGCTCCCGGCTGGCGACCCTGCAGCCGCCGCCCAGCAGGTGGACCCACCTGTGCTCACATCTATGATTGTTTTGATTGATTTCTTTAATAAACTGAGTGCTGACGGTACACAGGAGTCCACGTTCTGTCTGCCAGACGACGTGCAGTAGACAATATTCACCTTGAAATCTGATGAAGTTGTTATTTGGATATAAAAGGCTTTTAAATTATTAAACACCACAAGACGTTAAAATCACTGAACCAGAGTTTTTAGTTTGGATTTAAATGGATAAAAATGAATCTGAAAGGTTTAATTGTTCTGATTTACAAATATATTGAAATTACATTTAAACTAAAAGCAGGAACGAACAGATTTAATATTAAAGAGAAAGAAAACTGTGTTCAGGTCTGCAGATCAAGGCCAGCTCTGTTTTAATTCATATTAATCATTCATACAGTGTGTGTGTGTGTGTGTGTGTGTGTGTGTGTGTGTGTGTGTGTGTGTGTGTGTGTGTTGCTGGTAAATAAAGACATTAAGTGTCGTCTCAGTGCAGAATCGGAGGTGAAATGTTAAAGACTTCAGAGAGTTTTTCAGGATTTTATTTGACTCTGATCTTCCAGCAGCTTTTGTCTTTGAGGAACAATATCAGAAATAAAACTTGTCTCCAATCTGCTGCTGCAAAAATACGAACCAGTGGTTTCCTCTGAAGCATCAAACTGAAGTACGGTGGCCTGGATGATTCAGCTGAGTGAAGATCCTGATGACATGCAGCAGCCTGTAGCTGCTGTAGCTGTAAAGCAAAGAGAGTTAAAGTTTAAAGAATTTAAAGAGATTTTTGCACATTACACAATATCTTGTACAGTTCAGCAACTCTTTATTTAGAATATACTTTTACTATATTACATTTTATTCTTTTTAAATGTAAATTTTATTTATACCCCTCTGAGAATCGTCACCTTATCGTGGTGGACGAGTTTGAATGTCCCTGTGACCCTGAGACCCTCGTTGTCGGGGGCAACAGCCCCTGATAGGGTCTCCCAAGGCAAATTGGTCCCAGGTGAGGGTCCACACCAAGAACGATTCATAGAGCGTCTGGTGGCCGGACCTTGACCCATGGGGCCCAGTTGGGCACAGCTCAAAGAAATAACATGGAGTCGCCACCCTGTGGGCCCGACTGGGGTTGGGTGTGTTGCCATACAGGCAGCAGGCAGGGGTGGGGACCTAGACGTGCTGATCCCAGGCATCGTAAACTAGTTCTAGGGATGTGGAACATCACCTTCCTGGTGGGGAAGGAGCCAGAGCGGTACTGACTAGATATAGTTTGGCTCACATCTATGCACAGCACCAGCACCAAACTCCTGGAGAGGAACCAGACTCTCTTCTTTTCCGGAGTTGCCCAGAATGAGAGGTGCCGGATGGATGCAGGGATACTCACGAGTCCCTGGCGGAGTGCAACAGTGTTGAGTTCTCCCCACAGAATGAGAGGGTCACCTCCTTGTGGCTACGTGTTGCTGGGAGGAAGACTCTGACTGTTGTTTGTGTGTTTCTTCCACACACCAAGAAACACTTTAAGGATCTCCTAAACCCAACCGACATCGGACGACTCGGGCGAAGCCTCACTCATATCCCTGGCAGAAGTCTCTGAGGTAGTCAGAAAGCTCTTCAGAGGCAAGAGACCGGCTGTGGATGAGATTTGCCATGAGATGCTGAAGGCTCTGGACATTGCTGGGCTGTCATAGCTAGCACGAGGGGTGCCCAGTGTCGCATGGAGGCCCGGGACAGTACCTGTAGACTGGCAGACCGGGGAGGTGGTTCCCATTTTCAAAAAACCGGGATCACACTACACAGCCTCCCGGGAAAAGCTTATGCCAGGGTGCTGGAGAGGAGGTTCTGGCCAATTTTCAAAAATGGGATTCAGGAGGTGCAAAGCGGGTTCTGTCTTGGCCATGGAACAGTGGACCAGCTCTTCACCCTTGCAAGGATACTTGAGGGGTCGTAGGAGTTCACACACCCAGCCTACAAGTGCTTTGTGGACTTGGAGAAGGCTTACGACTATGACCATGGCAACCTGTGGGCAATGCTTTGGGAGTATGGCGTTCCAGGGCCGTTGCTGCGAGTCATTCTGTCCTTATAGAATCGCAGTGAGAGCTGCGTTCGCCTTCACGGTAGTAAGTCAGACTCGTTCTCAGTGGGTTTTGGGCTCCGCCGGGGTTGTCCCTTGCCACTGATTCTGTTTGTGGTTTTTGTGGACTGAATCTCGAGGTGCAGTCCGGGGGAGGAGAGTGTCCAGTTTGGCAACATCAGGATTACTTCTCTGGTTTTTGCAGATGATGTGGTTCTGTTGGTTTCATCACACCGTGACCTCCAGCAGGCACTGGGAATGCAAGTGGTCAGGATGATAGTCAGCACCTCCAAATCTGAAGCCATGGTGCTCTGCTGGAAAAAGGTGGACTGCTCCCTCTGGGTTGGGAGTGAGTTGACAGGTGGATCGGTGCAGCATCAGCAGCACTGCGGGCGTTACACACCCTTTACCGTTGTGTTGAAGAAAGAGCTCAATTTACCAGTCGGTCTATGTCCCAGCTCTCACCTATAGTCATCAGCTTTGGGGAGTAACTGAAGAAATGAGATCACGGATAAAAGCGGCCGAAATGAGGAAAAGGTGAAAAAGGGATGGATGGATTTTATTTATATATTTATATCACCTGTCCTTTGCGGTACTTGTGTTTTCTTTTACCTTCTGTTTTTGACTGTTATGCACAACAACACCAAGGCAAACCTACAGTTGTGCCCATAAGTCTACAAACCCTGGCAGGATCTGTAAGATATGAACCATTCATAGTGTCACTCCAAATAACTTCCAGAAGTTTTGAGGCTTGTGTAGTTGCTGTTTGGCAGATTGTTAGCAGGCTGTTTTGTGACGTCGGCACGGTAACAGCTTTTTTCTGGCAACTTGACCGCGCAGCCCGTTTTTGTTCAAGTACCTCCTTATTGTTCAGCTTGAAACAGCCACATGCAACTTTCATCTGAAGTTTTCAAATCTTTGGATATCTTTTTATATCCTTTTACTGGTTTATAAAGTTTAACTCCCTTTTCTCGTAGGTCCTTTGACATTTCTTTTGCTTTCCTCATGGCTCAGTATCCAGTAAAGTCTCTCAAGAGCTGAGAAACTCATTGACTATTTATACACAGACACTAATTACAATCAAACAAGGCACAGGTGTGGAAACTTACTCTTCATAGCCATTTAAACCTGTGTGTTTATTATCAGGTCAAACATTCAAGGGTATGTAAACGTCTCTTTTATCAGGAGTATATTGGTGATTTCAGTTATAATTATGATGTAAAGAGGGCAAATATAATTATGTGAAAATAAATGGTTTCACCTGACCACTATCATTAAATAAAACAATAGTTTTTTGCAATTTTTTTTCCAAAATATGGCCAATATTTCACAAATTCTACCAGGATATTTAAACTCATAAGCACAACTGTATTTGGCAATAAACTACTTTCTGATTCTGATGAAGTTGCAGCAGCTCAGATTCACTCATCAGTAAATTAAAACTAGTTTCTCCACATGGATGAGTTGTGACAAACAAATATTTACACATACTGACATATTATTGTTTTTCAATTAAATTGAATTTACATAAAGTACCATCATTTAACCAGTTGAATTTAGATTGTATCTGGTGTTTCTGTATTTGGTGTGTTTTTTCTAAGTGTGTTGAGCTCTCAGGGCCACCGTAGTGTTCAGTTCAGTCTCAGATCTCTCCATGTGTTTGTATTCTGAGATAATGATGTCATTATTGGATGTGAGCGGCTCTATTAGACACTAAACACAGACGCTGACAGCTGTATTGATCCGTGAAGGTGTCTGATCGATTCTTCACTCCACTGCTGTATAACAGGAGATGCGATGATGAAATCAGACAATCGATGCTCCCGCAGATAAAGCTAAATGATATTGAAGGGTGTTTTAGAGGCAGTGTGTGGTGGAGCAAGGCATGCTGGGTATAGAGCGGGGGGACCCGTCGAGGTACAAACGGTGCTCGTCTCACTGACGACCGTCCTCATAAGTTCAGTTAAATCTGACATCTGAGACATGATACAAACATACAAACCTACATGTGTCATTAAAGCTCTGCAGTCTGTCAGCTGTCAGGACTCAAACGTTTACTGATGAAACTGTCGACCACTTTCAGACATTTCTGGAAGGTGAGAACATGTTATGCTTTCCTCTCTTCTGCTTCAAAGAGCTTATTTGAAGGTTATATGTTAAAGTTTAGATTCAGAGCTGAAATGATTTGTCGATCAACAGAAACTTCATTCAAATTAATAACTGAACGATTGTCTAAAGGTCCCTTCACTCTCTGGTTTTGTTCTGTCTGAGAGGAAAGTTGAGGAATGTGGTGAAATCTTTGGTCGAGTCTGAGATCTCGCTGACACTCGTCCACCAACGACCGATGTGGAGCTCTGACGACCAGAGACGGTCTGAGGAAAACCTTTGACAGAGTCAGAAAATTTAGAACCAAATTCTCACAATGTGACCGCTGCTATGACCCACGACTACAAACCAACCAATCAGAATACAGCATGAAATGGTTGGCGCCATCTTTTCCCGTTTGGAGCGAGGACCTTCCAGATAAGGAGTGCAGGTGTTGCCTTTCACACTCTGGAAACACGCCATGCTAACGTTAGCTTACTGGGAACACCGAGCGCTGCACACTTGGGCTAATGTTAGCTACTTCAGCTAAATTGCGCTAACAGGGCAGGTATCATAATCAAGTAACGTTAAACTTAGTGAAATATTGAGTTTGACTCAGTGTGAGCCCCGGAGCCAACTGTCAATCACAGCTGTCAATCAACGACCACACAGCAGACAAAGCTGCTATAAGTCTTCAAATCTTATTAACGGAGCAATAATTTCCAAAATGATCACCAGCACATTTATTAGAGGGTCTGAATGTAGAGATTGAGACCAGAATGACTCGTTGAAAACAATGATTGACTCAGTATTTGTAGAGAGAAGTTGAGGCTCTAGCAGCTAGCGGCCGTCGGAGGAACTTTAAGGTGCTTCAGACTCGAGACGTGAAGCTGCTGGTTGTTCATCACACATTCATGTCACAACCTGACAGCCTCAAAATGATATTGTACAGTCTGACACAGAGTGTGATCAACATTTTATTATTACAGACGTCTTGAAAAGTGTTGTTGTACAGTCTGAAGGCTCTTGCTCTTTGGATGAAGATGTTGGTTTGTCCACCAGACTGAAACATCTCAACAACTGTTGTGTGGCGGTTCTGATTCCCCTCGAACACAGATGTTCTGTAAACCAGCTCCCAGCCACATAAAGAAAGACATAAAAAATAAATAAATAATATTCACTTGGAGAAACCTCACAAGGTGTTGCATGATGGGAAACGTCCCCATAATGAAATAATGCCTCTTTAATTTGTATAAAAAATAAAGCCTGCAGGTGTTTAGGCTATCGTGGGGCAAGCACAATTTCTTGCACGATGGGCACTAAGAAACCGATGCAGGACACTTGGTTTATGTCATGTTCTCCCTCAAAAGGTCCCCTCACATCAGAAAGAAAAAGACCAGAAAGAAGACACAAAAGGGCCTCAACAGACCAGAGTTTCTGTCTGACAGGTCTGCAACCAGCAGAGGAAGGAACACAGTGACCACACGCAGTTTCTCTCTTCTCTTAAACCCCAGAAAAAGGGGCGTCGTCACACCCCGATTGGCCGAGAGGGGAATGAACCCAGCTGCTCTCAATCACCGCCATGGATTGCTGAATGGGGAAAAAGAATAAAGAATAAAGAATAGCACAAGAATAAGAAACGACGGGAGACAAATCAGAAGAATAAAACACACTGTTGAAATACGGAATGTGTTTTATTCTTTATTCCCGTCCCGTTCATCATCTCATGGTCTCAGATTTATCACCATCTGACCTTCACTTCTGCCTTTATTTCAGTTGGACTTTCTCCTCCTCCTCCTCGTTGACTCCTCTTGACCTCCTGCTCTCCTTTCTTAAAGAAGGGGAAAAAAGGAGGAATGTGAAGAGGATGAAATCAGCAGGAAAGACGAGAGAAAAGGTGTTTTCTGCTCGTTAGATATTTACTGTTTACAAGAGGAGAGTTTGTCAGAGGTCAGAGGTCAGATTAGAGGTCAGAGGTCACCAAAATTATAAAATATAATTAAGATTTTTAACAGAAAGGTTTGTTGACATCAGTTATATTTCTAGATATAAGAGAGGCCGTTATTGATGCTTCTGATCAGCTGTAAAAGAATCAAAATGTACCTTTAACTCCAGCAGCAGGAAGCAGCCGACACAGTAGTGATTTCATGTCAGGTCAAAGGTCATGGGAAAGCAGAGGCTTGACCTTTGACCCCTGCTGGTGTTCAGGTGAGTTACCTGATGCTGGCACAGGTGGGAGGGGTCAGGACCGAGGTCAGACACACACACACACACCTGGTGAGTTACCTGAGTGTGTGTCAGATAAGGCCCGAGCTCTTTATCCGTCACCGCGTAGCGTGGCGGCTAATGTTAGCAGGGTGATGACATCAGGCGGTGCGTTCAGGGACACTCAGACAGTCGAGTGCGTCCGTGGAGCCGCTGCAGCAGTCGCAGGGTTCTCGCTCTCATTGGTCACGGTCCATCTGATGTCATTGTTCACGGTTCGCCGAGGTCGCTAATGAGGTCACCAGAGTTCAGGAGTCAACGACAGGCGTGTGTGTGTGTGTGTGTGTGTGTGTGTGTGTATGTGTGTGTGTATGTGTGTGTGTGTGTGTGTGTGTGTGAAGATGAAGATAAAATGTTTTTGTTGTTAATATTAGAATAATATAATATAATATAATATAAATTCTCTCATTGAATATCTGTATATTAATATAATAATATATATTATATGATTATACAGATATTCAATGAGAGAATAACAGTAAACTGAATATGTTTGTGATAGTTGGACTGTTGACATTTGATGACGTCACCGTGATTCACAGTTTCTACAATTTTCTTTATAAACCGAACGATTAATAGATAATGAAAATAATCATCAGTCTGTTTCTGCCTCTCTAGTCAAGTTTCCATCCAAATTTATTGCAAATTTTAACTGAATTTCCAGAAAGTATATCAGTTTATCCGCTGATATGAATATCAGCAGATAAACAGTCGGTGCCGTTAAACTGCTGCAGAAGAAGAGACACAACGAGATGACATCATCAAAGAGCGGCAGTCAAAGCTCAGACGATGGAAAACATGATGGAAATATGATATTTCTGTCTGACGTTTCCACGCAGAATTTTTATGCTCAAATTGAAAATGTGAATAAAAACTGTGTGTGTGGAAACACCAGAAACAACACGTCTCATAATAACATTAAAGATCTCTAACGTTGTGTTGCACCGCGCTGCAGCAAAGAAGCTCAACCTGCAAAAAATATGTGTTAATCAAACCGCAAACCTGCTAATATGAGTTAGTTAGTGGGAGAGAGACTCAGGAACACACAAAAACATCTCATCCTTTGGGTTTTTGTGTCCTTCAGATAGAAATTCAGTCCACAGGTTGATAAAAGCACCCGAGGCAGTCAGAGTTACGTTACAATCTGTTCACTCATTGGTTTAATGGCACCGCCAGCTGTTTATCTCTTAATATTCACACAACTGGACAAAAACAAACATTTTATTCTGATCATTTTCTGGAAATTCAGGTAAAAACAGGCTGACTAGTGTCTCTGGATCCTGGATCTTCTCTGTCTCGTGTCTCTCGTGGTCTCATTGTTTCTGGCTGACTTGATTGAAGATTGAATATCGACCGCAGCTGACCTCAGACCAGCCGGCTCCGCCCACCTATAAGAGGGTGACGGCGGCCATGTTGGAGGTCCTCAGCTGACTGTCTGATATCTGACGGCTGACTGTAGCTGCTCCAGAGTCTGAACCAGGAGCAACAACTGAACGTTTACGTGATGTTTAAATCTCGTCTCAGTTCTCATTTATGATCCTTTAACATTTTATTCTGCTCAAAGTCTCTACTTTAGTTTTAACTCTCAGTGACACAATTCATAATGTTTAATTTTTTACATATTGATACTCACGCTGCAGTAAACAATCCATTTGTTGTGAACATTTGAATGCAATTATAATAATAATAATAATAATAATAATAATAATAATAATAAAGTTTAATTATAAAGCACTTATCACGTCCTGCCTGGACTTTATCTGTTATTTTTGGACTCTTTGTGTATTTTGTTCTCTTGAGTTTTCAGTGTTGCATTCATGTTGCCTGGTTTTGGTTTTTTCTCTGTTTCCCTCATGTGCTCCTTTACTCCTCCTGTGTTTATGTGCACCTCCTCCCAGTGTCTTCCCCAGTTTATCAGCTCCCAGTCTGCCCGTGTGTTGCGTCACCTTTTGTCTGATTACTTTAGTTCCTGTTCTATTTTGAAATGTTGTTACTTCCTGTGTTTTCCTGCCTTTGTTGATTACCTCATGTGTTTCACCTGTGTCTTGTTTTACTCACCTGTGTTCAGTTTTCAATCACACCCTGTGTATCGTCTGTGTTTGTTCCTGTGTCTCAGTGTCTCCTGTGACTTTTTTTTTTTTTAATCATTTCATTAAATATTCTGCCCCGTATCCTTCCTGCCGTCTCTCACCTGCTCCGCTCACCTTCATGACACAATTACAAAATGCTTTACGAGGCAGTAATAAAAAGAACAAAGGACAGAATAGACACACACATCCCCACATCATTAAAACAAATAGAAATAAATCAATAAATAAAGATTATGAGAAATGATTCAGTTGATCAACCAGAACCCTAACCCAACCCTGACCCCAACTCAACCAGAACCCTAACCCAACCAGAACCCTAACCCTAACCCAACCCTGACCCCAACTCAACCAGAACCCTAACCCAACCAGAACCCTAACCCTAACCCAACCCTGACCCCAACTCAACCAGAACCCTAACCCAACCAGAACCCTAACCCTAACCCAACCAGAACCCTAACCCAACCAGAACCCTAGATCAACCAGAATCCTAACCCTAACCCAACCCTGACCCCAACTCAACCAGAACCCTAACCCAACCAGAACCCTAGATCAACCAGAACCCTAACCCTAACCCAACCCTGACCCCAACTCAACCAGAACCCTAACCCAACCAGAACCCTAACCCTAACCCAACCAGAACCCTAACCCTAACTCAACCCTAACTCAACCCTGACCCCAACTCAACCAGAACCCTAGATCAACCAGAACCCTAACCCTAACCCTAAAGCTCCAAAACCTTAAACTGCAACTTAACTAATAACAGCAACATGTACAGATACAGCACACAATAAAACTCCATAACATCAACAACACGACAGCTTCAGAGTCCAGACCTTTTTTTTTTTAAAGCTTTATGGAGTTTATTGTGTTGGCAGCAGAAATCTCAACATCTGGAACAACATGCCACACCAGTGCAATATTATGTTACTGGTATTATTTTAGTTAAGTGTAAGTTGTGGTTTCATTGGTCTCATTGTGTGTGTTTTTGTTTTATTTTGTTTTTATGTATGAATTATTTGATCTCATCTCAACACCTCAGCAGATGAAACCAAAATGTGACTTTAAAACCAACTGTGGGAAACAAGGAAATATGTGTTTCTTGTTGTGTGATTTGAGTGAAATGATCAGTATTAAAAAAGCCCGGCGGCAGCGTCAGTAACTGTGATTATCTTCAGTAAATCTCTTCAGGTTAATGTTGACGTGTTCCTGCTGCTGTCTGAACGACGCCTCGTCTCAGCTGCATTTATCCACCTGCTGCTGAGGCTCCAACACAAGGCCAGAGAGAGCCGAGAGCTCTCAATGATGCTTTTAATTCACTTTATCTGCATTTGAATGTATCTGTCAGGTACCTGTGTGTGTGTGTGTGTGTGTGTGTGTGTGTGTGTGTGTGTGAGTGAAGAGCTCAATCGGGAGAAAGTCATTATTAGTGATGAACAATTATGTACAAGGCCGTAGGAGTCGGCCTTGTGATGCACACTGGTCTTTTTAGTTCAAACACACACACACACACACACACACAGGTGGTCCTGTCCTTCAGAGTCACTTTGCTTCATAATGGAGAGCAAACAGTCAGCAGCTCCTAATGCTAATAGCAAAGCTCTATACGTCTTTAATAGCAGCTGCTGAACTTCTTTCATCTCTTCTTTGTTTCTATAAAAACATCGTCTGAGCTTTAAAAGGTTCCTGCAGCATCTGAGTCTAAACAGGAAGTATTCATTAAGAATTATTTAACTCTGACTTCAGCTAAAAAAATCATTCAGATCAAAAGCATTAGAAGAACATACTTATGAACATTATATTACATTCCTGCCGCATCTGTTCCACTAAATTCTACACACTGGTCCCTTATTAACATTTAGAATTCAGGACTTTTACTTGTAATGAAATATTTTTAAATGACACTGTTTCTACTTTCACTTAAGTTACAGATCTTAATATTTCTTCCACGGTCAGTGAGTAATGTGTTGTATTTCTCTCCTCCTCAGTCTGATCTATACAGTGTGTAATGTGTTGGTTGTGGTTCGTAGTGATGAACCTACAGAGAATCATCAGAGACTCTGCAGCTCCTCTCGGCTTTACGGAGCTTTATAGTGAGTTTCAGCTCATTGTTTATCTGTCCGGCTGCAACTTTACTGTTCTGGTTCACTCTCAGCGTCTCATAGCGTCGTTTTTCTGTAAAAAGCCGCTGAACACTACCTGCTCAGCACCAAACAGACACAGTTAGCTGTAGACTAGCTGGTGAACATAGTGGAGCATTTAGCAGCTAAAGAACCAGATATTTCCCTCAGGAGCTGGTAGAGAGCAGAAACAGCTAAAAGAGAGTGAATATTGGACTTACATTCACCAGGTGGACAGAAACACGACTCCACATCAATGATAATGTTGCTCCGTAACTGCTGGATGTGGAAATAAGCAACTGTTTGCTGACAAGCTCCTTCCTCCTTCTCCTCTTGTTTCCTGTCTCTGACATCAGCATCTGTATTTTATTCCTGTTGAAAACCTGGAAACGTTTAGTCTGATACACCTGCCTGATAGGTGTGTGTGTGTGTGTGTGTGTGTGTGTGTCCAATTCAAGAGGATAATAGATAATAGATAGATGCTGATGGCTGACAGACACAGAATAGAGACCCCCCCCCCCCCCCCCCCAAACACACACACGCTTTGTTGTTCACAGCAGGTATCTATATGATCTCCGTCAAAACATCTTGCTGCATTTTTTAAACCTGTGAGATGAGACGTTTCATCTCTTTGTCGCCATAAATCTCTTCAGTCTGTTATCTCTGAAAGTTGACAGGACGTTACGGGTAAGTTTATATTATTATATTATATATATATGACATGTATGAACGCAGAGCCAGAACACGTGAACACTGTTTATGCCACATCACTGCAGTGTTCCTGGTTCGACCATCTCTCTCCTCTTGTTTCCTGTCTGTCACTGTCAACTGTACAATAAAGGCAAAGAAATGCCACAAAAAAAAAAAAAATCTTTAAAGAAAGTAGTATAAAGCTTTTTGATGATGTCACTGATGATGTCACATGGATCGGCGTTGAGTTTTTAATGATGATAATGATTTTTAATTTGTTTACAAATCAAGATAAAAGATACAAACTGATAAACAATTGAAGAATGTGATGGAGGCTGCTGATCAGGACTCTCAATTAGAAAAGGAGAAAAAATATAACATAATAAAAGATAAGATTGCACACAATACAACCCCGTCTCACATCAACATGTGAGCTGTTGGTCCACAGTGCAAAACGTATAAATTTCACTATAATGGCTCTAACATTGGGAGATGTTTCTTTTTTTCTTTTCTATTGGCCTGAAAGTCATCATCACATCTTTATCAATATTAGTATTATTCATTTTTATGTTTAAAGACAGATCATCATTCCCTGGTTACCATCTCTGCTGGAGGCTAGCAGCTCTAGGCTACATTAGCATAGCGCTACTAGCATAACGCATCTCAGCGTCTCATAGCGTCGTTTTCAGAGAGAAAGCTGTAAAAAGCCGCTGTACACTACCTGCTCAGCTCCAAACAGACACAGTTATCCCTGGTTACCAGACCTCCTCCTCATCTCTGCTGGAGGCTAGCAGCTCTAGGCTACATTAGCATAGCGCTACTAGCATAACGCACCACAATCTCCAGCTGCATTGTGGGTTATGTAGGCAGAAGGATGTGTGGCATAAAAAAAGAGAATATCGCTGGTCCTGCTGCGTCGAGTCTGATGATGTGAAAACAGAGAAATGATGAATCTGTAAAGTGATTTTCATGTTTGTATGTATATAATTCTACAAGGTTGCATCTGTCAGCCTGTGACTTCACTAAGAAGTCAACAGACACAAAGAGGTGAAACTGATATCCATCTTGTCTGAAATGTCGGGCTGTTTCTGTAATAAGCGTCCTCACTATTAGAACGACGCCGCGCAGAGATCTGCCGCCGCTAAGTGCCGCCAGCAGGTTTTCTTTCCCTCCGCTGGATGAAAAAGGTGTAATTCACTTGTTCTGAGTGTTTCCTCTGTAAAACGAGAGCTGTCAGGTTACAACCTGCTGCTCAAATGAAGCACAAAGAATTCATTCACATTCACGTTCAGACAGAAAGCGTCACAAAATGATCCCCCTTCAGGTTGACAAGTGCCCCCGTGGTTCACACACACACACACACACACACACACACACACACACACACACACACACACACAGACACAGACACACAGACACACACACACACACACACACACACACACAGACGTAACCTCCCCTCTCAGTGCAGCATTAAAAGGCAGCTGTCATTAAATCTCACTGCAGTGTGTGTGTGTGTGTGTGTGTGTGTGTGTGTGTGTGTGTGTGTGTGTGTGTGAGCTGCCATTAGGCGCCCACCGTGGCGCGGCTCGGTCCACTCTGGCCCACGGCATGCTGGGAAAATCTTCAGCTTCCCTGCCGGTCTGAGCCCAGAGCCAGAGAGCAAAATGACAGGGTTGACTCCTCCTGGACGCCCCGCACCGCGAATCCAACGCTCCCTCCACTGCTACCCTGCAATTAACACACTGCTGAGAGCAAGAGGAGGAGGAGGAGGAGAGGAAGAGAGAGGAGAGGAGGAGAGGAGAGGAGAGGAGGAGGAGAGGAGAGAGGAGAGGAGGAGAGGATATATATATATATATATATATATATATATATATACCACCCATTTACGTATTTCCCCTCCTCCAAAAAAGAAGAACAACACAATAATAAATAAACAAACAGACAAACAGATTTTTCTTGTTGTTTTCAGAAGCTGAGAATAAGTGATTCACCAGCTCTTCTACACAAAACATCTTCATCTCCCCAAATGGAGATAAACTCGTCCAAGTCTGACACCATTTTATAATAAACATGTTCTACTCTAAGACCTCTGAACATGAGTTCAACATCTACAGATCCGGTTCCCTTTGTTTTATTCCTTCTAGTGAACCAGTAAAACATTAACCAGACAGACAGACCTCCGCTGAACTGCAGAGTATCTGGGACCAAAAATGAACAACTTGTCATCAGAAACCAGTCCTAAACCAGCGAGCTGCTGCTGTAACAGAGAGAAAACCGGAGCTAGTCTGGGACAGCTGAGCCAGAGATGTTTTAAAGTTTCCTCAGCCTGGCAAAAAACACAATGACTTCCTGTTCTATGATCTATATGTACCACATGTCTGTTCGTAGCCACGGCCCCATGCACCACCCTCCACTGGAGGTCTGCACTGTGTTTCTCTATGGGAGGTTTGTACAGGGACCTCCAGCTGCCTCTGGGAGATGATCCTGGCGCCAACACACCAGACCACCTCGACTCCCGGACACCGGCTAATGATGCTCTATTCAGAACCTTCACAGATACGGCATACAGGCTTTTTTTCGATGCTTTGGCGAAGTCTGGTGATACTGGTGTTCTAAAGGAGAGCAGAGCTCCGCTGTCTTCTTCCTGCTCCTCCACTGCAGCACAGATGGACAATGATGGAAACTCAAACGATGTAACCAGTTGATCCTCTGTAGACTCCGCCCCCAACGCCTCTCTAAAAAGACCAGGAAGCCCACCCTTCACTTCCTCCAACAGTCTTTCTAGAAGGCGCAATGACTTATTCCCAGTGTCATGACTCAACCTGGTGGCAGATTTCCAATGCCCAGCCAACCTTAGTCCTGCCAGCTGTTATAAAGACTTTCTGTACACTGGCAGAACTTAGAGTCCTGCTCTGTATGAGTGGGTTATGAAACAGAGGTTCTTCCCCAACATAACCATATATCTGAGAGTAGTCTCTTTTTGCATTTAAGACTGTTCTCCAAGCACGCAGGACCGACTGATAAAAGCAAGAAGTGTTTGATGTATCTACACAGCTGGTAAAGTCGCTTCTCTTTATTACTCCACTCTCCTGGTAAAAGGCCGTCACATTTTAACCAGTTGACCTTGTCAGAAGAAGCTTGTTCATACAGTGCTAGTTTCTGTTTGAGAATCTGGATGTCATTTTGACTCTTTATGAACACTATTACATCATCAGCATATGCTGACAAACTAACTGTATTTGTTGTGCTTTCTACCAAGGTCAACCCTGAGAGACCCTGCCTGAGCTGATGTAGGAGAGGCTCAATAGCCAAAGCATACAGCATCCCAGATAAGGGACATCCCTGTCTGATGCCTCTCTGGACGGGGACCGGTCGGCTGAGTCCTCCCCCCACTTTTAATAAAACAGTGGCTCCTGCATACAGCAATTTAATACAAGAAATAAACTTTTTTCCAAAACCAAAGGCATCAAGTGTTTTAAACAAATAAGAATGATCAACTCTATCAAAAGCCTTTTCCTGGTCGATAGAAAACAGTCCCACCTCCACCTCCTGTAGTTTAGACAAGTCAATAATGGAATCAGGAATAAATTGTCCATTATTGTCCGTTCAGGGACACAGTAAGTCTGGCTGGTATGTACAATCGTGTCCATGCAACCCTTGAGTCTATTTGAAAGAACTTTTGCAATTATTTTATAGTCTGTACAAAGCAATGAAACAGGTCTCCAGTTTTTTAACAATCCAAGATCTCCTTTCTTGGGTAGTAATGTCAGGACTGCCCTCGTGCAACTCGTCGGTAAGACCCCAGAGTCTAAGCAGCCTTCCAAGACTTCAAACAGGTCTTTTCCCAGCAGAGTCCAGAATCTCTTGTAGAACTCTGAGGGAAGTCCATCAAGTCCAGGAGACCGACCACAGCTGAGCTGCTGCACCGCTACAGTCATTTCTTCAAAGGTGATGGTGGACTCCATTGAAGCTGAGGCATCCCTCCAGTATCTCAGCCACACAGTCAGAGTCACAGCTGCCGGCGCTAAACAGGCCGCTGTAGAAGTCCATGGCCAGCTTCCTCATCTCTGATGGATTAGTTGTTATAGTCCCATCTTGAAGCCTGAGATGCATCATCTGGATGTGTTCTCTGACTTTTCTCTCCAGTTTAAAGAAAAAGCGAGTTGGGGCATCTATTTCTTTAATAGTTGAAATCCGTGTTCGAATTAAAGCACCCTTTGCTTTTTCATGTAAAAAGCTGCCTAAAGCTTTCCTCCTATTCTGCAAAATCTTCCTCTTCTTATCATCATCATCATCATCATTATTATTATTATTATTATTATTATTATTATTATTATTATTATTATTATCATAATTTTCATTATTATTATTATTATTATTATTATTATTATTATTATTATCTATTCCATTAATTATTCCATCTTCTAATATCATTATTTCCTTCTCTAGCTCTTTAAAGCAGTTCCTGTCTATAGCTGTTGTGTGTGCTGTGTACTGCTGGCAGAAGATTTTAATTTGTGTTTTCCCTACCTCCCACCATTTAACTAAGTTATCAAGATCTTTTATTCTGAGTCTCCATTGACTCCAGAAATCAGAAAAAGATGAGCAAAAGGTCTTATCATAGATTAGCTGTGTGTTAAAATGCCAGTAGGGACAACGTTGAGGGTGTACCAGTAAGGAAAAGTTTACAGTCACTAAATGGTGAAAAGCCAACAGGTGATATTGTTGCCTTAGTTAACCTGTTATTATAGGTCTGATTAATATAAATCCTATCTAATCTAGCTGCCCTCAGTGACTTTCAGCCATGTATATTGCCTAACTGTTGGGTGAAGATTCCTCCAAACATCTGTGAGGTCATTTTCTGTAACCACACTTGACAGAAAAGAGGCTGATGGTGGATGAGGCTCTCCTGCATTCCTGTCAACTGAAGGATGTGTAGTGCAGTTCCAGTCTCCACCTACCACTATTACTGAACTGCTGCTGAACTGTTTCAGTTTATCATTCAGCTTGTGGAATAGATCTATGCGATCAGCACCAGAGTTATAAGCATATACATTTATAAACACAAAAGGTATGTCTCTAATTGTTGCTTGCACTACTTGAATCCTGCCCTGCTCTGCTTCACATGCTAAAACATTTGTTAGATGAAGGTGCAGATGAATAGTTAATCTCCTGTAAGGAACATGGCTGCCTGTCATCCTGTGATACAATATCAGAGAACTGTGACAAAGAGTCATCCTCCAACATTTCCTCTTCTTCTTCCTTTTCAACATTTACTGTGTTTGGTTCACCTGCTGCTCCACTTTCAGCCTCAGCTGTCTGAATGTCAGTCTCTCCTCCTTCTGTCTGTCCACTACCTTCATTGTCCTCCACATCCTTTGCCTCAGCGTCACCAGAGTTCCTGTCTCTCTCCTCACTGTTCTCACTTCTTTCATTGAGCAGTGTATCAGGATGCCGGTTACAATCTCCCCCGTATCATTCTGTGCCACCAGCGTGCTGCTGCCCACCTGTGCTGCTGCCCACCTGTACTACTGCCCACCTGTACTACTGCCCACCTGTGCTGCTGCCCACCTGTACTACTGCCCACCTGTACTACTGCCCACCTGTACTGCTGCCCACCTGTACTACTGCCCACCTGTACTGCTGCCCACCTGTACTGCTGCCCACCTGTACTGCTGCCCACCTGTACTACTGCCCACCTGTACTGCTGCCCACCTGTACTACTACCCACCTGTACTACTGCCCACCTGTACTGCTGCCCACCTGTACTGCTGCCCACCTGTACTGCTGCCCACCTGTACTACTGCCCACCTGTACTGCTGCCCACCTGTACTACTACCCACCTGTACTACTGCCCGCATAATAACAATAATAAACTTTATTTATATAACACAGTCCTGCACAGGGCTCCAGTGTGTACCTGTTGTGTACCTGTGTGTACCTGTGTGTACCTGCTGTGTACCTGTGTGTACTTGTGTGTACCTGTGTGTACCTGCTGTGTATCTGTCGTGTACCTGTGTGTACCTGTTGTGTACCTGTGTGTACCTGTGTGTACCTGCTGTGTACCTGTGTGTACTTGTGTGTACCTGTGTGTACCTGCTGTGTATCTGTCGTGTACCTGTGTGTACCTGTTGTGTACCTGTGTGTACCTGTGTGTACCTGCTGTGTACCTGTGTGTACCTGTGTGTACCTGCTGTGTATCTGTCGTGTACCTGTGTGTACCTGTTGTGTACCTGTGTGTACCTGCTGTGTACCTGTGTGTACCTGTTGTGTACCTGTGTGTACCTGTGTGTACCTGCTGTGTACCTGTGTGTACCTGTTGTGTACCTGCTGTGTATCTGTCGTGTACCTGTGTGTACCTGTTGTGTACCTGTGTGTACCTGCTGTGTACCTGTGTGTACCTGCTGTGTACCTGTGTGTACCTGTGTGTACCTGCTGTGTACCTGTGTGTACCTGTGTGTACCTGCTGTGTACCTGTGTGTACCTGCTGTGTACCTGTGTGTACCTGTCGTGTACCTGTGTGTACCTGCTGTGTACCTGTGTGTACCTGTGTGTACCTGCTGTGTACCTGTGTGTACCTGCTGTGTATCTGTCGTGTACCTGTGTGTACCTGTTGTGTACCTGTGTGTACCTGCTGTGTACCTGTGTGTACCTGTCGTGTACCTGTGTGTACCTGCTGTGTACCTGTGTGTACCTGTGTGTACCTGCTGTGTACCTGTGTGTACCTGTGTGTACCTGTGTGTACCTGTTGTGTACCTGTGTGTACCTGTGTGTACCTGCTGTGTACCTGTGTGTACCTGCTGTGTACCTGTGTGTACCTGTGTGTACCTGCTGTGTACCTGTCGTGTACCTGTCGTGTACCTGTGTGTACTTGTGTGTACCTGTCGTGTACTTGTGTGTACCTGTCGTGTACCTGTTGTGTACCTGTCGTGTACCTGTGTGTGCCTGTCGTGTACTTGTGTGTATCTGTTGTGTACCTGTCGTGTACCTGTGTGTACTTGTGTGTACCTGTCGTGTACTTGTGTGTACCTGTCGTGTACCTGTCGTGTACCTGTCGTGTACCTGTGTGTACTTGTGTGTACCTGTCGTGTACCTGTCGTGTACCTGTCGTGTACCTGTGTGTACTTGTCATGTACCTGTCGTGTACCTGTCGTGTACCTGTGTGTACTTGTCGTGTACCTGTCGTGTACCTGTCGTGTACCTGTCGTGTACCTGTGTGTACTTGTCGTGTACCTGTCGTGTACCTGTCGTGTACCTGTTGTGTACCTGTGTGTGCCTGTCGTGTACCTGTGTGTACTTGTGTGTACCTGTCGTGTACCTGTGTGTACTTGTCGTGTACCTGTGTGTACCTGTTGTGTACCTGTGTGTACCTGTGTGTACCTGTGTGTACTTGTGTGTACTTGTCGTGTACCTGTGTGTACTTGTCGTGTACCTGTGTGTACCTGTTGTGTACCTGTGTGTACCTGTGTGTACCTGTCGTGTACCTGTGTGTACTTGTGTGTACCTGTGTGTACCTGTTGTGTACCTGTGTGTACCTGTCGTGTACCTGTGTGTACCTGTTGTGTACCTGTGTGTACCTGTCGTGTACCTGTCGTGTACCTGTTGTGTACCTGTGTGTACCTGTCGTGTACTTGTTGTGTACTTGTGTGTACCTGTTGTGTACCTGTGTGTACCTGTCGTGTACCTGGAGGGTCAGTGTTTCAGCAGACTGACTGTCAGCACTTCCTGTCCTCTCAGCTCTAATTGGTAATTAGCTAATTATCCAATCATACATGAGCGTTTGTCCACCAATTAGCTGCTTATTGACCTGAGAGTCTGAGAGAGTCGGATACATGCAGCCCCACTACCGCTGTGTGTGTGTGTGTGTGTGTGTGTGTGTGTGTGTGTGTGTGTGTGTGTGTGTGTGTCTCAGTAGGGGTTGCTAATGGAGCAGATTGCTGTGAATTCATTACTGTGTCATTTATAAGGAGGCCGTTTAAATGACCGAACCCCGCAGAGCTAAATTACTGCTCGCTCTCTCTCTCTCTTTCTGTCTCTCTGTCTCTCTCTCTCTCTCTCTCTGTCTCTCTGTCTCTCTCTCTGTCTCTCTCTCTCTCTCTCTCTCTCTCTCTCTGTCTGTCTCTCCGCCTGTCTCTCTCTCTGTCTCT